>NC_142990.1:3639166-3947083 GCF_061535395.1 Colias eurytheme
ATATTCCAATCAATACTCATATTGATCATAATCAAGAAGATTTTGAAATTAGTGTTAAAGAGATAGGTACACAACAACTTGATACATATATTATAGCTCTATCGTATTTGGAGGCCTCGAATAATAATTATGAAAGCTATTACATAGTGTCCCATTATAAAATAAATATAGTATATTTATTAAAGTAAAAATACACAATCAAGCCTTTAATCTACTATTGTATAACTAGATTTCCGCCCGCGGCTTCGCCCGCGTTTTCAAAGGAAAACCCGCATAGTTCCCGTTCCCGTGGGATTTCCGGGATAAAACCTATCCTATGTGTTAATCCAAGTTACCCTCTATATGTGTGCTAAATTTCATTGTAATCGGTTCAGTAGTTTTTACGTGAAAGAGTAACAAACATCCATACATCCATACATCCAAACATCCATACATCCATACAAACTTTCGCCTTTATAATAGTATTAAGTAATGTATATCAATGATAAAATAATAATAGATACTGTTTTTTTCTTATCCATAATCCATGTGAACAAACACAATCAGTCGATATATCTATTTATAACAATATAATAGCAAATAAATTCAAATCGCAGACAGGAATTCGCTGCAACAAACATATCCTCTATACGTCGAGAATTATTTTAATTGGAGACATAAAGGATAGTAGGCATTAGTCCTAGTTCCAGTATTTCAATGAGCAAAATTGTCGCATTCACGAGACAGCCTGCGCGTGTCTTCACACCTTCCAACAACATTATCCTTGAAACAATTTTGCCCTCTATAACCACAGAAATAAAGATCAAATTGTAGTACAAACCGTTTATAAATTACCTCATTTAATAAAACAGAGAATACCCAACTTTCCCAAGATATCCTTTGAGTCTATAGTTGCAAATTAGATTCAAACAGTAGAATGCAAATATCGATTATGTTCCACTGCCAAATGGTTTTTGTGTTTTTAGGAATAGAGTTGGAATTGAGTTAAACATTGGTCGATACAACAGAAGTAGCTTTAGCGCTATTCGTGCACGTAATGAGGTGAAACAACTCAAATGCGAGCAGTTTCAAATATATAGAGTTTTTATCTTTCGAACAGACAACTTTAATCGCATCTTTCTAAATTTGAAGAGTGTTAGTAGATCATGAAGTCACTGAAAGTATGACTAGCAATACAATATAATCACTTTATCAGCTAAATTATTTTTAATCCCCTATCTATATTGATTTTAATGACTTGACTCCAGTCGCGGTTGCAAAGTCGAGCATTTGCACGAGATCGGTAGAATTTTACAGGCTTATTTTAATGCATATTATTCGGGCATAGATATAAAGACATTAATGTAATGCTAAAACCCAGTGACATATTTAATTTGGATATGTTTTGAACTGTATATTTTGGCCCAAATATTTTGCCTGATGGCCGTAAAAATGATGAAGACAGACACTATCAGGTCACAGGTGGGAATGAAGTCATGCCACATATGGATCGAATCTATTCTCTTTTCTAAATTTAAGCGATTTTTCATTTACCATACCAATCTTTTTTTTTCTACTATTTGTAGTATTTGAAAACCTCAAATATGATTTTCTAACGACCACAGCTAATTGCTGACTTTGAAAAGTATTCTTCATTATTTATTTTATGTACAGGACATCCATCACAAAACCTGCTTAAATTATTACCCATAAAATACACATCGTTAAAACAAAGTTAAATATTTTGTGTCGAGGAAACAACCACGTCAAATACAAAGTCCGACACTTAATGTACCCATTAAAGTATTTACTTACTTAGTTATCATAGAACAATTGTTGAAGAAAGTGTTAAATAATAGTAATAGTATAACGATGAAAATGAACCAACGTTTCCTTTAAATGCAGTCCAAATACCGTTATGAGAGTACACTCGTATCGATGTTTAACAATGAATAGAATTCCACATAATCTGAATATCTTGTGAACATGTGTAAAGGAGAAATGCTAAAATAATTTAATATAGAAATACAACAATGCCTGTATTTGTTTTATCAATTATATTTATTTAAGTTTTCTATTATACTCAATTCTAATTTATATATTTGATATTCTATTTCAAACGGGATAAGAAATATAGATTTATTCATTTCAATATTCTGGAGCAATAACTCATATGTAACGTCTTTCTCAATTATACCTACATACGCTTCCCGTTCTCTAACAGTCTAACACATAGAGCAAACTGCATAAATATAACATTGTTACATCTTAAATTAACATAATAATATAGCTGTTACTTCTCGTAGTGCAAGTGTCCCCATTCGACTATGTTTTATCCAACTCTCATGCTCTAGACTTTACCCTAATTGTTCCATAGTAGAGCCTTACGTCTTAACAAGGATTATCTGATTACCTTTCTTCCATTCCAGTGATTTCACCCAAGTATTAAAATAAAAGAGTAAGACAGGGACAGGTGTACCCAGCACTCAGTCGAAGCAAGGTGCAGGGCTAAATTGATCAGGTGTATTTGTTCGGCTGCTCTATAACTGTCTTAAGGGACCCATAAAATTAATAATCCCTTTTAAAGATGCGCTAAACTTAACAGCTACTATTGCATCACAGTTATTGATGGCAAAGTTAATGTGAATTGTCCGATCGTTAAATGAACGATCAATTTTTCTTTTGTATTACTAGCGTTGAAATATGGATATTGCTATTTTTTGTCCAAATAACATTAACGTGAATGTTGCTAATACGTATGTTAATTGAAAATATTATAAAATTGAGTTCTGTCAATAAGTACCTATAAATAAAATGAATAAAATATATTTTTACCCTGCTTTTTCCTCAAAGAGATTATATCTGTTACATAAAATTCAAGGTTCTATTGATTTTTAGATCAAATTGTAATTCAAAACCAAAAAAATAATCCGAATATTTAAAATGATGTGTGATATTAATTTCAAAACTTTACTTGTACAAAAATCCTCCGTTCATTTTGAAAAATGTAAATTTTTCTATATCATAATTTTATTAAATCAATGAACAAGTAAAGATCAGTAATACAAACGATCCCAAAAGAAAGCTACAACTACATTGCATTGGCTGCATAGTCAGTTATTAGTATAAAAAGTTCAAGAATATTTAAGTAGTGCCTAGTTCAATAGATCAATAGACCGCCTCCTTGGCACTGTGTTTGACGCGTGAGCGTAGAACCTGGGTTCTGGGTTCGATTCCCGGTGCAGACTAAGAAAAAAAGAATGTCTCGGTCTGGTAGAACACAGAAGACTGATCACCTACTTGTCCCTAAGGAAAATCAATCGGTGAAACAGATGTATAATGCATCTGCCCCTTACCCCACTAGGGGACATGGGACATCACTTTTAGTTTAATAGATACCAATTGGAAAATCAGATCACATTAAAGTCTAAAATAGAAAGAGTAAATTAAAGGATACGAATGAGATTGCAATAATGCCTCTATATAATTAGGGGATACTGGATGCACAATTGCATTAGGAATTAGGATACGAGTTTACAATTTACACTATTTTTTTATCATGAACATTATAATGTAGAGTATATAATACCTGTCTGTATCAGATGTTTAGATTCCAAAGTAGGTACTAAATTATTAGCTTAGTGTGTAATAAGATATACCGTGTGATGTTTAAAAAATTATATTTTTTTCAAGCAGTATTAAGTGTCTCAAAGAAAGCATAAAAAGTCTGCGACACTAACAAAAAGATTAAGTGAACTTAGCAAGGACAGGTGCAATCGACGCGTGCGCAGCATATCCCCTGACGGAGGTTGTAGCCGCAGAGTATCGCGTTTCTTTTGATTGTGATTGCTCATGTCCACGCTTCAAGAGTTCATTTGTTTAAAATATCGGTCAGTGGAGTGTGAAAGAGCAATAAATAAAATATGACACACTTTGTATGCAGTTTTTATTTAAGTGTGCAAAATTCTTAGATTAAGCTTTAAGACATATGTTTAGAAACTGCAGATACATGCACCCTAATATAGCGCCCGGCAAACTTCTTGGCCAAAAAGAAGCGTAGTGGGGGAAGCTTGCATATATAAAAATGTACTAAAACTTGATGCGCAAACTTCCCCCACCATGCTACTTTTTGACCAAGAAGTTTGCCGGGCGCTATACCAACGAATTTGTGTAACTTTTAAATATTCCTTTTAAATCAAAGTTCCAAATCCCAATCAATTCAACCAGAGTCATCTTCTTATTATCTTAGTTATTTCTGGATGTTTTACAGGACTATCTGTATCTGTAAGAGACATCTGTAAGAGCAAGAACTATCTTGCTCTTTTAAAATATAAAATGAGTGCCATACTGGATGATGATGATCACGTAAATATACTATATGCTCACTATGAGCTACCTTTTGTTCATACAAGATTATTATTTCAATGTGAACTATATTCTAATTAGTGACTACTAAAACATATGATTCGTATGAGTTTTTTGTATTCAAAAAATTACTAACAAATTAATATTCCCTATTCGTGTAGCAACAAAAGACTAAAAACGAAAAAATGCTAATTACGTATTCGTATAAGTCAAAGACCCTATAGTTAGTGAAGCCGTTGAAAGATTAAAGGTGTGTGTCCAAACACCCGTTAACCTGGTCGGAAGTTAAGGCAGGTTTGCAATCAGAGGCCATAAATGACCCCAACGCAGCTTTACCTACAGGTGCCCTCGATTTTAATACTTTATGTTCATTAAACAACGGCTTGAAACAAAACCACTGATGCGATTTTACTTTCGTTCGAGTAACACATGACTGTAATAAATGAGCTTTTATAAGACTATTTTTTATATGACGCAATTTGTTCTTGTTTTTGTTTCTATGATGCTATATCAATAGTTTTAGGATACAATTTTAAATGGCACAGATTGAGTATAAAATTCGACTTTATTTTTTATTTTATTTTTTTTTTTGTCGATAGGGAAAATTGTATCCTAAACAATTTTAAATGGCACAGATTGAGTATAAAATTCGACTTTATTTTTTATTTTATTTTTTTTTTTGTCGATAGGGAAGAGCTTGACCACAATCTCGCCTGATGTTAAGCTGAGATGTGGTCTACCGTCTAAGATGGTACGCGCTTCCCTAGAAGGTACCTGTTCACTCTACGCTTGAAGAGAAGACTCTACATTAAATCCGTGATGATTGATTCCAACCAAAATTAATAGATTTCAAATAGCATCACTATGAAAGCGATGGTCAACAAGGGCGCAATATTATAAGAATTCACTTTTTACCCCTAAATTAACGGATATCTATCTATGGCATGGCAAATGACCATAATATATCCTTAAGAGTAACTCTATCATCCCAATTAATAAATTACTTTAAACTCCTGATTCAAGACGACGGACTGGTTTCGTAAATCGTACTGTCATAGCTACCTTTTATTAACAACTTTTAAGTTTTGACGTCTCAAAATTCGCGACCGAAATGTAGCTAAATTATTTTAACATTTTTTTATGTCACTTTATCAAAGTTCTGTCAGTTTTTATCAGCTCACCTGCCGACCCTCACTGTCCGTTACGTTAATTAGCATACTTTTACTACAACAAAAAGATTATTTGGCCCGAATACTCGGACTCAATACGTTTACACCAAATAATAATTACGGGAGTTCTGTCGACTGCATTAAGGGTCGTCTTTCTGTATACATTATAATATTAATGCGAGGGAGTCGGGCAGGTGAAAATCATCATTGGCTTTCTATGTGATTCAAATATTAAAATAAGTGATGGCACGTTTGACATTGTGATTTGTGAATTATAGGAATAGAAATGGTAACTTTTAATATTGCGTAGAATGTTATAGAGTTAAAGTAGAAGTCATAGCATATGATTTATAATTATATTAAGCTGTAATTCATATAACATAAAATTCACATTTTGCTCATAATCAAATTTTCTAACCTTTAATAAATTACCACTTATTGTTTGCATGGTTGTCCTTAATTGTTCACTAAAAATCATAAGAGTAGGTAGGGTTCCTTATGATAGGGGTAAATTCATATCCATTAAATAAAAAGGAAACAAAGTGTAATCTATAAATGTTTCATAAACATTGCCCAAGGATATATAGTGGCCGTGGTGTTGCGATACCGGGGTCAAGAAGATAAGCTAAGTCCCAGATTGATTCCCGGATCAAACGGCTCGATGCAGTCGACTGTGGACGATCCTTTTCTCTCGACTCGCTGGTTATTACGACTTACTCCTTATAGGATTTAGTCGACACTTGCGAGTAAAGTATTACGCCAGTTTGTTTGATTTATGCCTTGTAATAGAAATTTTATGAATGCCTTGTATGGTATAGGTCGAAACTCGAAAGTGTAGGTAATCATCAACGTACTGATGATATCTCTATGTTTACAAAGTAGTAGAAATGTTGTGTGTCGTAGGAAGCCTAATAACTATAATGAATACACGCTACAATACTCAAACACTTTGTTGTGTATGTTACACGCAGCAAGAAATCACGAGCCGTAAGTTAGCAAAGTGCGAAGTTCGTCGCATCAGGGGGCTCGCACGTTCCTTGGTAGGTGTAAGGATATTTGCTGTGTTGTAAGCCTCGAATATTCCACGGTGTTGCCGTACTCAATAAATCGTGGGGAGTGATGGCGTGCTTTTTGTTGGGCGACATTTTTTCCCGCGCCCACGGCGCATATATCACAGCTCCTAGTGACTTATGCCGTTGTCTCAAGACTCGTTTAAAATAAACTGTGTCGTTTTTGAAAAACGTTCCTTACCTTTTTTAACACTTAATAATTCTTGTAAGTTGCACGAACGGGACGTGTTTTATTCGCCAAACGATTTCTACTACAACATTTAATTCGAAATCGTAATGCAATTTACGATCCCTTATAATCTGTATGCGAAAAAATAAACTATATTCATTGGATTATTTCGGAGCGAGTAAGTTTCTTAAGAGTCGACCACAATACCACAGAAGTCAGCGAAGCGGAATTCTTACAAACTAACGATATCCTGAACTTAAAAAGATCAATTGCAAACATTAATTGTGTAGCAACAATGTCACCCTCGAAATCCGGACGCGGCGATACCGCAAATAAAACGAAAATTAACTAAGGCATATCGGGTCGGGGAACGCTTTATAGGTACTTTATCCGATGTCCTTTCTTCTGAAATGCGATTAAAATTGAATAGGTCCATATGTCGCAGGCAGCGGCCCCGTTACGTCACAATCTCACGGCCCGGTGCATTTTCAATTTGCCGCGAGATAAACGCGACTTTTGGACTTTTTCTGCGGAATAGCGGAATTGATCCGGTGACTTATGGCGGCAAAGACGGAGAGGATGGTCAATTGAATCGATTTCTAATTTAATTTCGACTTCAAATGGATGCGTAGATCGCTCGAGCTGTTTGACCGGAAAATAAGGAGATAGGATCGTAATACCATGCTCAATTTTGTGTTTGCATTTCAATATAGTTATAGATGCCAATTTGAATTACTTTAAGGTTTAAAAAAATGATAGTTCTTTATGCAATTGAGAGTGTTTCTTTGAAATAGTGTTCTGTGTAGGTAGGTATTATTAGGTATTAGATAAAAATATGTTGTAGAAGTTGAAAATAAAAGCCGTGTTGAAATATCAATAATTATTGATAATTTATTCGCAATTTTATTTAAAATACACAACTTCACAATGTTCTGTTTTAAAAACTAAAAATTTAGGTACGGGATATAATTATGGGCGTTCTGCACTGTGAGTGATCACTAATTTACAATTTATATTGTTTTATCTTCTAGAAAATTTTCATTTACAATTTATTATGTACATATATTTTGAGTCCCGGATACCTTTTGTGAGGCCAGTATTTACATTCCTTATCACAACTAATCGTACATTACATAATATAATTTGTTTAATTAACTATACTGAACCCACAAATGGTATCTCCCTTTATGTATGGCCACACAATCTCTTAATTTTTAAATGATACAGTAATACAAATGTTTCAATACAACGCTATTAACTGAAATGGCAATTTAACATAAATAACCAAATAATGTGACCTCGCAACTGATTATATTACGTAAACAATATTTCTGATAATAAAATCGCTTTATTTACAAATTATATGATTAATAACTATTCATATAAATTACTATTGCATTTCGTTCAATATACTAATCAAATCAAATTTACAAAAAAACGAATTGTCAAAAATTTGAACACATCACAATTCCTACAGAGCGAACCGAACAGTTCAAAATTAAATACGAATAAAAATAAAACAATCTATACAGGAACGGAATATAACTTAATATATTTACAAAATACACAATGATTTTAACAGTACCTACTTAATTATATAAATCATCTAAGCGGACATAGTCAAGAACTTATCTAAATTATAATACTGTACAATTTCTCTAGTTGTTGTAAACACTCAGTATTAATACTTGTAGGAAATCGCGGAATATCAAAATTCACACTGGAGTCGTAACTGGGTAAAGGTTAATTTTGAATCGGATATGTTAAATTCAAATCAGCGTGTACGTTTGTAAACGTGTCGCAAACATCAATTCTGTAACAGTCTTATGAATTAAGTGACGTTGTGATATCGTACTATGTCAGTACATCAGCTATGTGAAATCACAGAATCTATTTGTGAGTGTCGCGAGTCGCGGCGCGCGGTCGCAGCTCGACTTGCAAACGTTTCTCTCGGTGCCGCTAGGCTTATCACGTGTACTCGCTCCTCCAGCCAGTCTGTGGACAATATTCATTATTAGATACAATATTAAGATCTATTTAGTCAATAAAGATCAGATCATATAGTCGTCGATACAAAGACAACCCAGTTGTAGCAAACTGGAAATTTTCTTCAAATCTATACATTAAAGCTCTATCAACATTATCATTTACTTATTTTATGCATTACCAGCTTACATAAATACTCTTCTACCTATTTAAAATAGAGATTATCAACTCCGTATCTGATTCTTATGGGAATGAACAAAGAAATGAGCCATGAGACAATGTAGAGCAACATGTATTTTTATTTACTGAAGTCAAGCTACTAAAAATTGCTTTCTCGTTGCCATTTTACGAGACTAAGACTTCGTTATTTCTAGATAATAAGAAAAAGGAAACATGAAGGACATAATTTCCATTTTATTTTGAAGAATAATTTCCGGAACTTACCATAGAATTAAGCTGTGCAAGGTGATGGTGGTGGTAAGGGTTGTGCGAGGCGGGCGGTGGGGCGAAGCCCTGGTGCGGCGCCCCGTACCAGTGCGACATGTGCGCAGCCGCCGGGTGCACCAGACCCACTTGGTGCTGACCTGTAGACAAGGAAATATAGGTTAATAATATTCAATACGAAAATAACTATTGGTAAGGTTTTACGATAGTGGTTGGTAAGGCAATTGTGTTATTGTTTTACTAAATCTTCTGAATACAGAAATATAGGCTGAATTACTTAATTTTTTAAACCCGCACTTTTTTGGTAGGATTTAACTTTAACAAATAGAAACATAGAAAACTACTCATATATTTAACAAAATACATACCGAAATCCATAGCTGAAGGGAAGGACCCTCCGAAGCCCTTAGAAGCATCTCCCAGAGGCTTGATCATGTCTCCCATGACCCCTCCCAAGGCGAGAGCACAGGCCCCACCTCCCCCCATCCCCATACCGCCTTTCTTCTTTTTACTCTTACTACTAAGCTTGCGATTTCTTGTCTGGATACCTTCTTTCTTCATTGTCAGTGGCCGGTTTACCTGCAGCAAAGAAATTACCATCTTTAGACATACAGAAACTCTTTAATGATTGATTATTTACATATCCTGTTTTATTTCTTGCAGCCTTTGCAATTAGTACCCCAATAAAAAATCACTCTAACTACACATAAAAACTACAGCAATTAATTGCAAATTTACATAGCAAGAGGTTAACAATCGTAACAACTGACTCAGTACCTTCCTCTTTATTGCTATGACATGACATTAAAACGGTATGAAAAAACATTTACAATACCAATTTTGAATGCTAAATAAGCGGTATAAAAGCAGCCGGGACCATAAAATGGTATCACAATAGTCGTGTGCGAATATTTAGTTGTTTGGTGACCGATGCCGACATGCGTGAAGGGAACACTGCTTGCATCCTAATTATTGCAATGATGCACTTTGTGACTGTATTCTTTAGTTTTGTGGGAATGACGGGAACTGATTCTCAGTTCCTCTTGCCGGTCGCACATTTAAATGTGAGTTGATGTCATTGGGGACAAGTTCTTCGAAGCACTTTCGATAGTTCTGCGGTTTGCCATTTCAAATTGTAGAGTCACATAGCTAGACTGCGGGACTAGAGAATTCTTTCTTGAAACAGTTATGGCATGTCGGATCGTTTGCATTCCGTTTTAAATTAGATTATGGAATTTTTCTAATGTTCAACTCAAGTAATGAAGATCTATAGTATTGTGTTGTGTTGTTTAAAAATCAAAGCACTGGTACATGATTAAATAGTGAAACAATCATCATTTGTGGCGGATGAGTTAACCACTTTTACGAATTGATGACAAACATGTAAAAAGAGTAGGTATTTTGATTTTCCCTGTGCCATTACATGTTTTGAATTAAACATATGTGATGGGGAAAGGGATAAGAGTTCCTATTGACTTTTTAGGGTAATAGAATTTTTGTGTATTTCGCAGGTCAAACTATCTCGGTCACTTTCTGCACTGTGGTTCTGAGAAGCATGCGTCACGTCGGACGGACGGATGGACAATGAGTTATTCATCGCCTTCCTTGGAACTTGGCGGCATGTGGCCCTAAACGCTTCAATGTTCGCCGCCAACACCAGGACAGGCTGACCCGATCTTATTTATACTTTGGGATATTGGGATACCATGCCTTATACACCTATGTCCTAATTGATATTCATAGGCTTTGTGATAAAAGTGAAAACCATCGGTAATAGGGCATTGAAAATTGCTATTATTGTATGACTTTAAAAGTTATAAGGGAAAGCTTTGTTCCAATTTGTTTTGAATTCTTAAGTTCATAGGCCAGATGTACCATATCCTGAATTTTTAAGTTACATAGAAATTACTTTTATAAAATGCGTTTATTAAAGTGTCCACACGCAAGAACGACTTGGACAATTGCGTCCTTAATTTAGGTTAAGAGGCTAATTTTGAAAAAATTCCCCGCAAATGTTGCAGAACAGTGCGTGCTAATTCCAAATGGCCCTAATATGTTCCCGCGAATCGCCCACACAACGTGCCCGCATACCGCGCCGTCGCTCCTTCAATTGAACCAATATAAAATGCATTAATATTAGTGCATATGCCGGCAGATTTGCGAGTGCAGCGTAATTAGGTCATTGAGAAGCCTTCACGTTCTTTCCAAATTGGTGGCATAATCAGAGCATTACCATCAACCGTGCTCTGTATATCTGATACTTCATATACTTTGTGTATCTACTTCCCTTATATGCTATGAGCATTTAAAACCGCAAACATTTTTGAAACGTTCAAATAACGACACCTTGCATTCTGCGCACAATTTATAAAAATGGTATTAAAATCCAACCAGGAAAACGTCCTCGGGTTCACATGGTCATTCGTACGTAGTTTGCATGCGAAATATACTTCCTTCTAAGGCTTATAGCTCCATAATCGGAGTCGCGGAAGGTGTACATCATATTGAAATACTGGCATTCTTCACTTCGCCCGTCAAGCAGTTATATAGTTAAGACATCCGCCATGTTGGTGCAGAAATTGCTTAATAACTGGCCATTATGTCAGGTTAATTACATTGCTGTTCCCTCTCCGAGACGATATGCTCTGTATACTCAATAATAATATATACCTGTGTGCGAACAATGTAGCCTAATATGTGTTATAATAATTATGATACGTTATGTCAATATTTGGATAATATGAAGTGGGGTGACTAAAGTTAAGCATTGCTTGTTCATTGTTAGTTTGTACATTTAATTAGTGTACAAAACAAACCATCTGTATCTGTGTATAACAAATTATACCACAAAATAGCTGGATTTTATTCGTAATATTATATGGAGAAAGCAAGACGCCCATTCAATGGGAAGGATCATAATTATGAACAGACATATCTTGGTTGTGGCAGTGAATCCGCTACTTCACTAACGATATACGCACTTTGCATGCAATTCCACCTTGTAGGGCATCATAATTGGGAAACGGCGCGAGTAGATATTGTTTACTGTTATTGTAGATACTGACACAATAGTAATAAGGCACAATATTGCATACGTTAATTTTCTCGAAAAATATATATTACAAATGGTTAATGTATTGTCATGATCGAAGAGTAAAAGCTCCTTAATTATCAATTAAACTTTAGTACGTGTTTGATCGTACGTTTAAGACTCCATTTTGTTTAATGAAAGAAAAAAATACTTCTTTCCGGACTACAAGCTTTATCTTCAACGTAAAATTGTGAATTGTGTTTATGTGAATTGTTCACATCAATATAACAAGGAATGTAAATTCTTCATTTAATTGTCTTTAATTAGAACTGTGTAAATAAGCAAGTTTCTATTAAAAGATTTATTTTTATTTTACTGCAATAAGTAATAAAAAAAAAGTTTATATACGTACAGCTTCTACATCACACGTACCATATCTATTGTGCCTATATGACAAAGTCATGGTAATAATAATAAGCTTGAAAGCAATACTAATAACAAACCGTTAATCTTTATAATTAAACTAGCGGTCCGCCCCGGCTTCGCCCGTGGTACATGTTTACGTTTTCTCTACATAAAAACCATCCTCGTATTTCAAGGAATATAATAAAAAAAGAATTATCGAAATCGGTTCAGCCGTTCTCGAGTTATGCGCTTACCAACACATTTTGGGATTCATTTTTATATATAAGAAGATACTTAAACTACTTTATGTCTTTTAATTATTACTCTTTACGATGAAATGTGTCTAAAAAGGAAGTCGATACATGTAAAAACGCAATAAGCCTCAGCTTATCGTTGAATCTGATAGTATATCAGATTGTATCTAATCAGTATAAAATTCAATGAGTGAAAAATATTATAATGATGTTTAATGTATTTTCGAATACAGGCATTAGAAGTCAGTGAGCAATTATGAAACAGAGCTCCCCTTTAAGGGTGCGTAGCGTGAGGAAATAACATTTGTTCGTATGAATTCCTAAATCGTATGGAAAACTTGTATTGAACATTAAACTTATCTGGAGTATGCGGAATTGAGTATAATTTCTTGTACGTTTCATTATACGGCGCATTCATGTAACATAATTTCAAAACTGAAAAATAATTTACAACGGAAAACTGTTGTTTGTATTGTTAAAATACTTGAGTATAATCAATGTAGGTACTTAATTCTTTTCGTAATATCACACCGATAGTAAAAATCGTAAAAAATAAATAATTGGCATAAAATATACTTTCATATCACACTAATTACGAACTATTTAACGCGCGATGACAAGCCTAGAATTTCATTCTCAATTATATGTGAATGATAGTTATAAATATACCTATCTGTTATCTACAGTGTAACTTACGAGTTACATACCGTGTACTAATTACAATGACTTCAACGCAATGTACGATTTCCATCGAAGTTTTTATTGCAAAATAGTTGTAAAAAAGTCAAACGATTCACGCAATGAACGTGTAATAAATGTAAATTGCCGGCGAATATGCGTGTACTGAATTATATTATGTGACTATGCGTGTGTATAATGACGTTAGGTTTCTAGATTGAGCGCTATCTGTGCCCATCTGCCTACATACAATTGGTATATAAAATCAGTCGGGGAAATAACAGGCTCACATCACAATGCCGTGGAAAATGTTCTGAAATGCAATTTTCCCGACATCTAGAAAGCTTCACAGACAAACATAATTAAGGCAATAATGCAAATGTCTCATTGTTTCGGTGTAACTGTTGTAACTTAATTATTTACTTATAATCATGGTTGAACAAATTACCAAAAGTTAATTGTTTTACAACCTACATTACATATTCCGAAACGTACTATATATTGCAATGAAGTACAACTGGAGTCGGTGTGTAACAAATTATGACATCAGGAACTTCAAAGCAACATATTTTTATGTGAAAAAAGTTTTATTCTCAAACGAGTTATAAATTTCACAGAACAATTAAACATAATTCACAGTAAAATTAAATAATTAGCGATCAATTACCGTATAAAGTAACAAACGAGGCATTATCGAGAAAAAGCAATGTTCGCCGCTATTGAAACTGATAGCTTACGTGAGACTTCTGTTTTTGCCACCGGTGATTGATACGGTATTTAGTGGCGTTTAACTGACAATGCAACTGCGATTTCTTATACATTTACGCACATATATCATTTAGTAAGTACATTCATATATATTACAACGTTCATAATACACTTCCATAAATAATAAGAATAGAGTTGGGCTCTACCGCCTCTACGTTATGGTTTTTGTGATATCTATAAGTCTTATTCTTGTAATTGTTCATTTCAAAATTCAACACAAATAGATAGAGATACATATAAATTGTACAATATTACAAAAATAAACCTTTTTATCAAGCTTTTTTATGTATTATGTATTATATATTTAGTTAACTCTATGTGTTAGAAAATTACAACTAGAAACAATAAAATAAAATCTATCTTTATACTGTTTCTTAACCGTTTAGCAAATTGAAATGCAAATTGTTTTAATTATTCTAATTACCAAGTTCCTATGTATACACTAGAGTATAATATAGTAGTTGAATAAATTATATACCTAAGACAAATGCATCATAAATCTTAGTTGATTAATCAAAACGTAGCTCCTATCGTTGTGACTGTAGGTACACTATAAATCATTCAAACTCATTGTTTTAACAATTGAGTATTTGTTTTATATTTGTTTTTGTTAAGTAATTGAGTAGTAAATATACCTAGAATATATTGTCATATCTATTGATTGATGTAATTGCATACCCTATATTCATAATTCTTTAACGAATACGTATGTATGAAATACCTAGGTACACTTCCTAGTGTTTAAATGATTGGTTCTTTTTATCCAAAATTAAATATCAAGTAATTATATGTATTTCCAGGAAAAGTTTTTATAGTCTCACATTATTTTACTTCTAAGTTAGATATAGAAATGCACATTCGCTCTACAATTAAAAAACATAACTTACCTAATTCTTTAATCGATGATAGATTCAAAAATCTCTTCATCCAATCAGAGACGTGTTTCATGCAATTAAAATATCCCGAGGACAAGGCAAATGTAGCGTGGAGCAAAATAAACGAGAGATGCAATTGTGCGCGACCCGGCCACACGCGGGTTGTTGGAATCGTCTACGTCTTATTAATACGCTACTGTTTGTGCAGTATTATAATATGTCTAAATAAATTATTTGTAAAGTAGTGATAATATGGGGCACTCTATAGGGTAAATATTTCAATAAAGGTTGTAGCTGAAGAGGACCACGTCATCGATGAAACAATTGTGAGGCTTCTTCTCTTGTTGGAATTAGAATACTCGAACAACATAATAAATTCATGATACATATCTGTTTAAATGAGGTTGAAGTTCGACCAGGACAATCCTAGTAGGTGGTTGGGTAGACAAAAATGAGAAGTCAAGCTCCAATAGATTTTCCGTACTAATTTAATAGAGCGTTTTGTTACCACATTGACAAACTTTCCTACAAAAACATGCATCGTTTCAGTGTCTACACCTGGTTTTTTAAATAGTTTTTCTACCGTGGCGCCACATATTTGCATCGCTCAATCGATCTCAAACGTTGCATCAAGGAAAGGGGTTCTATGTTTTAAAACTTTTAATGCAATGTTTGGTTGAATGCGAGCGGCTCTTTTGGTGACGGAGAATTAGTTCCGCGTAGTTAGCGCGCGGCAATCGGGCGGCTTGGCGCCTGCGCATCTTGTACGATAAAAGGTTATTAGTTTGTGTGGCTGCGATTTATACATACTGATATAATATATAATGACCTGTACGCGTTAGAAAACATGTTTTAAATTTATTTCATATAACACCCAACAAACCAATTTTACTTTTTTAATCATCATTATCCTCTAATGAAAATCATTAATTAAGTAACAATAAAAGTTCAAAACCGTATAGAAATTGTAGATGCTGTGAATAATTGAATATAGCAGCACTTTAATTGGGAAGTTATAAAATAAAATTATAAGGTACCTACAGATAAAAAAATAAAATGTATTTATTGTCTATGTTTAACTCATATATTTATCGAGTATAATATGTTTAACTTTTTAATATAGGTACGTTCCCTTTCCACGATAGTATCATAAAGATTTCATAAATACATTAAAATTATGATTAAAAAAATCACACGAACACGAAGTGCGCCAATAACTCTGAGTACATTTAATATCATTCATCATATCGTTGATTGCTCTTTTTTGCGACGTAAGCAATATTTCATAATTAAGGATGTGCCCGAAGATATGTCGATGAAACACCATTCCTTGTTTGAAGTGAGCGTACGATTAAAATAAATACTCCGGGCAGTAGTCGGCAACGGACAGCTGTTTCTCGAAAAGATAATTGAAAATACGATTTATACCGCGCCAAATTTATCGATATTCTCAATTTATAGCGAACACTGACTTTCTCGCAAGTATGCCTATAATTATATTCACGACCTTAGAAGGGCTGCCTTTTGTGTATACTATCGAAATGAATCCAATGCTAGATGACTCATACATTACTATAATTTCTTTTATTTACGTCAGAAGTAAGATATCAATCAGATATGGTATTAATTACATACGAAGCAAACAATCAATACTGATAACTATTTTTTAAGCCTATTATTTTCTATATGCAGCTACGTATCGATACCACATAATAACAAAATGACAAATACGTACATCAGATAGAGCATAACAATCATGAATTTTTAAATTCATTAGGTATATATAGGTATAATATATTTATAAATAATCTTCCATTGAAACAATTACTGTGTAGGTATTATCATAAAGCAGTCGTAAATTATTAAAATGAGTAATATAAATAAATCGGCAGTTGATTCTCAAGAATCAAAATGAAGTTACCCTCGCACGGCTATATCTCAAAAACAATTATGGAAAACAATAAATTTATGGTCAGCCTGTGGCACTGAACCCGGTCCAATTAGATGTCCGTTACGTCCGCACTAAATCTCACACGGCTACCACGCTACACTAATTCATACAGATTCACCAACGAGCCGCTTTAAATGTCGACACGGAGATTATCGATATAATATAACCGACTCCACACATCACTACCCTCCTTGAGTCCTTTATATTAATGGATATTTTTTTACGTAATGAAAATGCAAATTCGCACCTCGAGCTCATAGAAAAAATACATACAATGTTAATTGCATTAATGCGTAATGTCTGCCTGCACTTTTCACGCATATTTACACATTCATAAGTTACTTCAGCATATTATTAACTAATAAACGGTATCTTTGATGTTATTTTTTACACGAAGCTATTTAACTATCAGTCAAGTATAACATCAATTGCTTGAAGCGAAATACACACAGCCGTATTAAGTTTTCAATGTAAAAAAATTAAATTCACATCTCACCATTTTTTACATTTATAACACTTATTACTCATTACTTCGAAATTATTACGACAGTGACATCTTCATAACCACAAAATGTTATTTAATGGCCCACTAAAACGAAATTAAAACAATAGCAATAACTTTAAATAAAGGCAGCTGTAGCTCACCACGCCACGAGACCAGACAAATTTACGGTAAATACTTAATTTTTATACAATTTTATATCTGCCGATGTCATTGCGAAGGACGACCTCTACCACGGCAGGATAAAGCTAACCTAATTCGATATACAGTACATTGCTTCTTTTATTTAGAACACAAAGACTTATATCCCAATGACAGACCAATGTATGACGATATTTTAGTTGTGCCGTGTGCGGGAATGTCTCGTCGGTTAGATTTGGCCGCAAGCAGCGCGTGCCCGAGCTTCGCACCTGCTCCTAAGACCCCAGTAATTATTCCACGACTTATTATATGATTATCAGAGTTTTTTGGTGCTTTCAATCAAATTACACCTTGAGTTCGAATAAGATGTTATAAATTTTATTTTGTCGTTACAAGTTCGGTTAACTCGCGTGGTACCGGTGTAAAACGGGGCAACAATTATTTTAAATTCAATTTGTAATTTGTGTTGGGTCTTTCGAGAGTGTGTGGTAATTTACATTAAATTTTGTACTTTTAATGTAACCACTGTATCCCGCTGACTGGCCTGAATTAAACTTTTAATTATTATAATTTTGTTACGGCACATATACAGCTCAATTACGGCTATCCTTTTCAAATATATAATTTGAAAGCCGTGACATTCGTAATTTATTCACGTAAAATTAAAATAAAACGGAGCGTCTCGACGTCGCGCTGTTTAGATCACCTAGTTGATAATTCTAAATTTGTGCTTATGAAAACGCAGTTTTGCAGTGGAGCACATCGATGTACCGATAAACAAATATAATTAGATGTGGGGTGTAGGAGGTATCCGGATAGTTGTGATGTTATCTAGCAACCGCGCTTTGTGTCAAACGTCAGATGTTTATCTGAGATGTTTACAGATGTAGGGCCGAAGTTGGGCGCAATCGAGCGGTACTCTATGCTTCATGTACGAGTTAATTAACTGTGCTCTACCGAATGTACTTTGAACGGGTTAAGCAAATGTTAGGCCTAATTATCGGTACATAATTTTTATAGATACGAAAGGGTTATGACACAATGTGAGAGAAGTGAACTAATATGGCTACAGGTAAGTAAACCGAGAAATAGAACTCTCTACTATGTTCTCTCAGTGTGACATTAATAATAAAATGTATCCTACTTAAATTATTGTATAAGGAAAGTAGATATAAGTAGGTACATTTGTTTTTTTTTTTATTTATTTAAGAATGCTAAATGCAACCAATCAGTGAATACCTAACGCTCTTCGCTTTTTAATTAAACTAGTTTTTAGTTTCGTGAAAAGCAAAACACGATCTCTATTTTTATCACTATTCATCATCAATAAATCAAAGACATTCTACCCAAGAATTTCGAGCCAACATTCAACAATTTCTTAGAATAATTAAACTGAAGTTTAAACCCCAGTCGATTTCAAGCTGAGCCTTGCCCGTAGATCACGCTAGATGTCGTTGATACACGTTGGCACACGGCCACATCTCTGATGATTATATCCACTTGTAATTAACATCTCGATGTAATCTTATCTTAATATTTAGTTTTGAATACCAGTGCCGTGTACGTTCTCATTTTTATTAGTTTAGAGAACAAGGTGAATCAGTAATAAAATAATATTTCATACTACATATTTATAACATTTCAGAATGCTATGAATCGATACACATTGTCAGACAATTTAGAGCGACCTTCTATTCCTAGACCTTCGAACGTCGTTATCTATTAGACCTATATATTATAAGTCGACGTTACTCAAGAACTATATTTCGAAACTTCAATAAATAATTTAGCTTTATTTAAAGCATTAATCTCTATGAAGAAAAAACAATAATTGCGCAAAGGACATGCGTTTATCGCATCGAACGATCGAACTGTCGCGCAGCTGCCTTTTGTTAAAGCCCCCTTCAAAATAATGTAAATTTTTACATGTCGATGAATCTTAGTAATTATGGTTCATATAAAAAACGCGAAATATGTAACGTTGAAAATAAATGGAATATGAATAAGTATAGAAATAAAATCGTGTTTGTAAGAAAATTTCAACTATTTTAGTGTAAGTATAAAAGGCAATTATTATGACCTACCTAATGTTGAGAGTTACGGTTATCAAAGACGCAAAGAATTCGAACGGAACGCATTAAAACAACAATACCTATATATCTTGAAGAAGCCCAGTTTCCCAAACACAAAGACAATAAATCAGCTGAGAATCGCTCGCTAAGCGGAATGAGAGCCTCATGAATAAAAACATGCTATTTAGCGCAACACTCCGTCTTCAGACCAACAAAACGGTTTTATTTCGCTCACCGATACACGATATTAAACTCTAACAATCTGAATTGAGCTTCCAAATTGCTAATAAAGTTTATCGAGCCACTGGCGGGCATCGCTCGCCAGTTCTACGCAAACGCATTTCCGGCCGAACGCTGCCGGGAAAAAGCCATTTAAAACAAAAAAAGAAAAAAATGGTAACACGCCGCGCGCCGCGCTCGGACACTTCCGGTGGGCGCCATTTTTTCTGTATAGCCAACAGATAAAATCTTTCCGGCCTACTGCACGAACGCCCACTTTATTTCTTTTATTTTAAACAAACGATCACGTTTTGGCGAAATTAGATCGTTCGATTTGACAGCACTTCTCGATATTTTTTATCACCCTACGATACAATTATTTTAGAAAGTTCCAAATTGATAAGCGACACCGTACACGGCGACGGCGGAGAACTATAATTTTAAAGGTGGTTCACGAATAATCCAAGGACGGTTGAATATTTTGAGGTAAAATGAAACAGCAGGTTCAAGCTCTATGTTAATGAAATTGCTGTTCAAAGTTGAATATTCAAATTGATGTCATTATAACATTCGCCCAACGTACCGGCAGTTTGGCGACCAGCCAGTGCATGTGTAATGTAGTGTAATGAGAAAATTTAACTTTTTTATCTCACGCGCGATTAGGTTCAACAGTTTGGTACTATTCGAGCCTCTATTTTAAAATTTAAATCCCTACATTATCTCCAAAAGCTCCTCGAAATAGCCGTGTAGTTTCAGTAATTATCGCGTAGAAATGTTAATGCACCGACGAAAACTTCAAAGATTTACTTTGTATCAATAACCCAACATTAAAATCTAATGTAAAAGAAAAATAGTTGAAAAAACAGTGACTGTCAGAATCCCTCGGATGTTGGCTGAACAAAACAGCACTTTAGACGAAGAAAAAAAAACTAGGAGAGCGTTCTCAATTCAAAAATTGAATTGATCGCCCCATTGTATTCGAAATGTATCATTTGAGCTGTTATTATGGTGGCTCTCTCTCTAACATTCTATGCAACCTGGTAATCCAATACTTTTGAATAGAAGGCACTTAACGTAACGATCTAGTTTAGAATGGACCAAAGCGCCTTGGCTTATGATTTGTTTAATGTTTTATAATGAAACAAATAAGGATTGCTTTGTCTTATTTCAAAGATATGTAGCAATGCGTATACTTTTTTATTTTATAACACTTTCGAGTTGTTTTAGTGTTAACATTCATTCAGCTACTGATCACTTCATAAATACTTATAGCTCTTTTTGTACCAAGTGCATCGTAATAATATAGTAAGTAGAAATCGCTAGTTACAAATACAATGTTCAAATGAATAATTTCGTACAAACAAGATTAATTTGAATTTGATGAGCATTGAAAGCTCATTAAGGGCGAATCTTCTAAGGAAGTTCGTATAATAAGAACTAAGTAAATATAATAACAATAAAGTGAACCAATAACAGACGATCGCAAAAAGTTAATACCAATGATCTGTTTCAAAGGATCCACAAAAAAATGGAATCTAAACCACAAAAACCTAATCGCGTATAACTTAAGGAAGTACCGAATAAACGAGCGTGATAAATTAAACAAACAAATTTACAAAAACCCACGCAGGCAACCACCTTTTCAATAAAAATATACGTAAATTGTATTTTAGTATCTATCATGTTGCAATAAGAAGTACATTAGCTTATCACAAATATTGATTCTATTTAAACTTTACGGAGTTAATCCTATTGAGTATATGCGATCAAAATAAATAATGCGGTTTCTATATTGGTTAAATGTATTATTTGGCGAAGCGAAATCTTTTATGAATCAATTTCAATCGTCTTTTTAAATAAACTTTCCCATATCAATCAAAAATAAGTAATGTAATATGTTTTATATAAAACAATGCCACTTACAGCAAGAGCTTATGAATGGTAGCGACTTGAAACGATTGAGCTAATTTAAATAATAACAATGAGCGCAACAATCGCATTTTTAATAATAAAACAGTATTAAAGAACTTTAGATTAAATTTTAACTTTGTTATTTTTTCAAAATTAAATCTAAAGAGTGTTTTTTGACAAAATAATAATATAACCTCCATATTTTTAAATGAGACAATCTTCACATAACCAATAAATACAATTTTAAACCTCTCAATATAACTAAAAGAACAAAGTAGCTTTAAACATTCGTTTCAATAACAATAAAATGTAACCAGTAGGCAGCATTCGGTCGCAAATACCAAAAGGGCTCTATAAATATTTATGAGAAGGTGTACCATCCGTCGTGTCATTGCTACTGCTTTATTCCCGTATTGTGCACCCATCATTCCTTCAACGTTCAAGTATCCACTCCCATTTCCCTTTGTCGCTGCTTCCAAATAATTAGACCAAACAACATTGTTGTTCGGGCACTTTAAAGGCAATAAAGTATACATTTCAACAAAAAATCTCGAGTGCGCCAAGGGTCGTATCGGCAGTTAATTTTGCTATTGTAACCTACCCGCTTATGTTTGTTCCTTTTACGAATGTATCGCTTACTGTAAGGGACTTTGTTTATTATGCTGCGTCTACGGGGCTGTGAGAGTCGTGAGAATTGCTACCAGTTCTTGCTATATGCTTAATCTTAAGCACTAGATGTCATAGAGTTTTGAAACTTTTGTTTATATGGCACAATTGTTACCACTTCCACTTTCTATAATAAAACCGTAGACTTAACCATCTATAGCATTATTTTCAAACTTTACAACATCAATAACTATAAACGTTTATATTAAACAAAAATCCTAACAATAAAGAACAACAAATCATTCTCTCTGCTCAGGTACATTATAAACCATAACAACCGAAGCTAATCCTATTTCATTTTAATTAATTTCTCATTCAAAAGCGATTTGGTCCACCAATATCGAATCGCAACGTCACAACTGAGTCGTTATTCATTCGCATCGAGTATTATGACACATTACTGAGGGTGTGGGCTATTAGATCCCAAAGCGGTTGTCGCTAAGATACTGTCAATTCATCCCGGGAGGATACCGCCTCTGGGGGCTATAGGGGACTTTTAAATCGGCCAGAATAACTGGTCTCTACCCTGCTATTTATTGAGTGCGAACTGCAATCACTGTTCAGTAGACAGTAGCTAATGCTTAAATTGTAAAGAAGTTTTTTCAAAAGGGAAATTATTACGTTCGTTTTTTAGGTATTGTTCAATAAGTACCTTATGAAAAATGACCTTAATTCTGTTACTGTCATAATTACAATTTTACGAATTGATCATGTCATGAGATAAGATTTTGGGCATTAATTTTTAATTTGTATTTACGCGGACCACGAATATTTGTGTCAATGGTGTAATTAAAGTTGTTTTCATTGACTACGTATTAACTGTTTGAATAGTTGTAATATTATTATTACAAATATAGCAAAACTATCGACTATTTATTACGGCATAAATTTTCCTTCACGAATAACTTCTGTATCCCCCCTTTAACCCTATTTCTTATACTTATATAACTTTACTAATACTTACATTATGTAGTTTGTAGTATAGTCCGCACGCGTTGCATACAGGCTCGCCGTTCTGGTTTCGTCGCCATAGCGTGGTGGTGGTTGTCTTGCAATTGGCGCACGACGTCCCCGCCCGCCTTGCCGCTGACTGTAGCGACTATAACAATACAATATTTGTTAGTTTATCGTTTTAGGGAAATAATAAATATAATAGAGTGTGAATTGCATTTGCTTGTGAACTTGGCTGATTAATTTTGCAAGGATCTTTAGCGTATATCGTTAAAATCAAACTATAAGGTAGTATTGTTGAGTAAGGTATATCTATGATGAGATTTATTATACATTTAATGTCAGGATAATTTGAAATTCACTTATGAAAACTTTTATTGGCATATTGCTCTAAATTTTGCATCGTCATAAAAAAGAACCAAAGCAAAAGCCAAGGAAATACAAGAAGCACATTGACATAAAATATCAAAAAGCGAAGCAGCCATCGACTATACGCACCTGCCCATTACTACACGTCAATCAAACAAAAAACAACCCGGTGGCCGTTTATACAGTCCACAAAAGTGCCTCACTCAATTAAAAATGCATTCGTCCTAAACCGACACGAGAAATAAAACGAAACGCGCAATCCTACTCATAATAAATCCATTAATTTGTCATGTCATTTATCGAACAAAAAGGTCGTAAAGTATTACGAACTATTCGAAGTTCGATCCTGATCGATTCTCTGTAACTAGAATCGAATACTACCAAAGATTATCGTGACCGAAACGGTGTATTGTCCGCTGTAATATCGTAAGTGTGGTTCTGGGTACAGTCGAGAACAGCGGTTTACAGTGATAACTAGGAACCTGATACTAATATTTCAAGTAAACATGAGTCTTTTCGAATATGAAAACCTAGCACCAGTTATAAACATGTTTGTGACACTTGTTTTCTAATAAATTAATTTGAACCTACATTTTGTTAAGTGTTAAGTGTATCTCAAATTAAATGTCGAACAAGTCATTTTTTCTATAGAGAAGAATTTAACGCATATTTTTCTGTCCATTATATGTATAACCTTAGCACTTAAAATTGCAATGTGAATTGTAAAATTTGTAGTCACATGTCTGACTTTCCAACTTTTTACTTTTTAAATCGTATAAATAAATAACAAATTTAAATGGAAATTAAGCAATTTAATACTAATAGCATTTTCACACGCGTGTACCTCAAGCTGCATATTGGAATACCTAAATATTAAATGGTTTGCGTCGATATTCGCCGCGTCATGGCGACTCCTTTGTGCCAGAATAAGATTATATTTTTTATTAGATTAGAGCTCGGTTTATTAGCCAGGCTTTTTCTTTGCTTGGGAACAGTAGAGCTCAATCGTGTTTTTGTCAAAACGCATTTACATAATATTATATTTGTCTGGGCGAATCTAGATTTTTAAGATAATAGTATTTTTCATCACAATAAATAGTAAAAGGAGTATATGATATATCTTATATCTCTATAGAAGGTAGATATAATATTAAACAATTATTTTTATATTAACCTATTATAAAATATTATGTCCTCCAATTTCGATATTATAACTAAAACAACCTAACTTTCGCCCGGGTCGCAATTTATTAGTCATCCATACAGGATGAAAAGTTAGCCCTAAATTTTACGAGTCAATTACGCGAAACCGATTTTATAAGCTGGAGATAAGAGTTTCTCATCAAACTATATCGTCCGCTGCATCACGTTCGTCTCTGGGGAATCTGCTGGTTAATTCGGAGGGGTCGCCGCTAAGCCGATTACAAAAGTCAACCGGCCGTGGGGGCGCTTTTATTTCCAACGAAAAATGACTGTTTACTCGTAATTTTATGACCGAATTACTTTCGCTCCTCAAACACCGATACCGCTGGAAAGCGTCGTAAATTTTACGAGCACAATTATTTTTTATTCAGCTCATATATAACTCGCCGTACCGACGAAGGAAAAAATAGAAGAATCCTTGAATTCTTCACTTAAAAAACGTGAAGCACGCGGACACTTGTACATTTCGACGGAAGAGTTTTATTAATTGTTATACCCATTTCACTGTCAACAGCATTCCACCGCGATCGATATCGAGCTTCCAAAACAACCATGAGATAAACGCCGACAAAGATAAAGAGCCATACTCGGATAAATAGACAAAATTCAGTACATATTGTAATGGTGGTACTTTAATTTTCAGTGTAGTGTAAACTCAAAGGAGAGCACGCTGTGACAACATCAGGCCTCCTTTGTGTTGCGACGCGAACAAAAACATGCCTTTTGTTGTTGTTTTGGACAAAACTTAGCATTTATAAAGCATAATACTGTCCTTGAAGTGGACAATTTCACGTATAATTACATTCTTTACTCAGTCACACGAATTAATTTTCAAACGTCTGTTCGCTTCATCCATATGTATTTTATGCTTAAATTATACACGCGAATTAAATAAATGAATTTACAAACACAAAACGGTTATTAATTAATGAACACCAAACACATCAAACAGATTAATCTCGCTCCAATTCACTCAAAGTTGGCTAATTCAATAAGCCACCCACATTAAAACATATTTCCATAAAGCCCAGCCCTCCTCGCCTCCTCGCGATCCAATCAGCCTTATCTCCCGACCCTACTGCAAACACCTCCTAATCAAATCAAATCACAGCCTCCGTCTTCCCTAATCTATCCACCTATCTACACTTAAACATAAAATTATATTACAAAAAGGGACGCTCACCTACAACCCCTCATATATTTGCAAACAGAGGCAAAATTTAACCCATCGGAAGCGACTCAAACATACCTATAATCTATATTCGGAGCAACACATGCAAACATCGTTCAGTCACATCACGCTCACATACCCGCATATCAGCATATCTACGCCATCTAGATCCCACTATGAGAACCCCCAAGAGGGAGGCAATCCATTTACCAGTGATAGCTCTATACTGAAAATTCTCTCCTATAAGTAACGACTTAGAGATGACAATCGTATAGCAACACTGCTGTTTTTAAAGGTTTACATGGCCCCTAGCAGTGAAAGCGCGGAATCGATGTAGCCTTTACCCCTCGCCCCGCACCAGTTTTTCCGGCGTTCCGTCCTTATCTGACTGAGGCGATTAGATAAAGAGAGATAGAGCGTGAAAATAAAGATTTTCATCGTGTTCACTCACACCGAGGTGCTTTCAATTCGTACAAGTTTATAGTGGTTGTGTGCTGTGTAGGTATTAATGGGGCCCGTACACATCTATAGGTAAAGTGGTTTTCAAATAGAGCAAGGGTCGACAAAACTTTGATGCAAGGAGTGGCTTCTGAACTAGTTTCCTGGGAGCTTTATAAAGAAGAGCGATATAAGCTGCGTATAAGAATTTTCAGGAGTTTGTTTGCGATCCAGGAAATGGAAGCTCTCATAGTGAGCTAATAGGTCGTAAGCTAGAGATGCCTATCTGAAGTATTCGAAATGGGGTTCGAATTTCTGTCCATCACGGTAACAAAACTAACAAAGCTTGTCGGTTACTCAATAGGCAATAGTATCGCGATAGAACAGATTGACACATCAAGCGAGATACTATCGACGAAACGTAATCGCTAGCGTCACGCTGGTCCTACATTCTACTGCGCTTGTAAATAAGTATAATAAATATTTTATAGCAGCGGGTAACAGTGGTTGTTGGGTAACGCAATAAGAATAATAAATATCTTGTTTTCACAATTTCAATTCGTTAAATATCGTCATTCGGTTAGCTAATAAACCCTTTTCATTTTCGTATACCGTTAAAATACTTAAAATTTAAAGCGGAATTAAATCACTTGTGAAATATTCACCAGATGCATATTCATAAAGAATGCAAATAACAATAAATGGGAATGCGCTATAATTAGTTCAGAGAGACATTGATAGATGGCGCTAGTGTACAATGTAAATAGAGCCTCGCTAAGATAGTGGACACGGAATTTACGAACGTGAACTTTGTAATTATTTCTTTATCATTTCTCGGCTTCTATAAAGATTAAATGACACATATAATTGAGCACTGAGGTAGATGCAAGCTGGTAAGATGACTTATTTTCATTTTGATGCTAAATAAAGCTTCAACTAGTTTAAACTATTAAATCTTGAAAAATATTCTAAGAATAAATTCCACAACTTTTAGTATGCTTAAATTAAGCAAATAACAGTTTTATGTTGTCTCCTAAATCTACATAATAAATATAGCACATACAGCCTGTCAGAATTATATTTCTGGTAATAAACTTTACAAATAATGTCATACGAAACTAGTTTTTTTTTTTTCATTGAATTAATACTTTAATAATATACAAAAGATACTTAAAAACTTATATTAACTACATGTAAATAGACATCGCATGTTCGAGAAATCATAAGGTGGATAATAAATTACCTACCAACCAATTGTACTGAACGAAAACAAGCACTAAATAAATTAACTGGCAAATTGCTACAAATACATAAAACAATTCAAGTAAAGAGCGCCGTTCAAGGTACATAGAAATAAAAACGTAGACGACAATAATTTACTATCACATAAAACGCTGTTCCGTTTTATTGAGCCTATTTCGTACACCTGCTTGTAATCTAATAGTTTGTAATTTATTTTAAGGAAAAAACAGTTTCATTGAAATGGCAATAGCGCGGCAATAATACAAAGAAACAAACATAAAATTATGTTCGAGAGGCGACTAAACGTTGGTAATTCCGCGTTGAACGTTTCTTATAACGTGTGAATTTGCATTGAATGGGAGAGGACACTGGGAGCGCTCATCAAATTGGATACAAGCAGAGGCAAAGTACACAATGTCGGGACTCGAGCCTGCGTAGAATAAACCCTGGAATTCGCTAATCGTTGTAACACTGTTTAGCGCTTGATTGAAAAGCTATGGCTTTATCGAACGCGTATCGATTGTTAATTCTTCATACGTATGTTGTGTTGTAATGCTATTTTGAATATAATTTACGATCACTATTAATGCTATTAAGAAATCGAGCTTTTATATAAAGTTTCTAAGGCTAAACATGTTTTTAGATGTCCAAAATAGAGAGATGCTATCTCAGTTAGATATATATTTATTACATATTGTATTTTTGCGTGTTCATTCGATGCTTGTGTTAATTAACGATACTTGATTGTTTAAACTTCAAGAAATTCTTATAAAAGTCCGACAGGACCATAACATACATTACAGCTAATTGTACCGTTTTTGCCACATAAGAACGAAACGTTAAAACCGTATAATTAAAATGCAAAATTGATAATTTGCGCATCTAAGCCGCTAAATATTAAAGAAGAAACAGCGCAGTTATGTCACGTATACATGACGGGTCGGTTAATTAATCAAAAGGAACAGGTGGATGGTCCCGTAGGAAAGCTGCGTAGTGGGAAGTCATAAATACGGAACAGCTGCTTATAGCACTTACTTGCTTTCTAGGGTCCATTTTTGATGTGCTAAATTTACATTCAAATTGATATAGCTGCGGCCCCCTTGTGTCAATTGCTTTGACTTTCTGATATTTTATACGAATGTGTTTTTTTTTCTTTGCTTGCATAGATATAGAAAATGTACTAACTATCAAAATGCTAATTGTTTTTATTCGATTAACAAATGTTCCTAAATAAAAAATAAGGAACTAAAAATAATCTTCGAAAGTATTTTGTAATCACCAAAGGCAATTTTAATATTTGACAATTTAATTTAATATATAAAATAGGTAATCTACCTCTAATATCCACTGAAATATCATTGTCATTAAATTATATTAAATAAGCAAAACCAGATAATCGATTTAATACTGAATTAGATTTATCGGCAGCAATAAATAAATTAGAAATATTTGCTATATCCTAGGACATAATTATGTAAATACTAAATTTATTGCAGTGTTAAATATTCAATCAAAATATCTGATAAGGCATTTTATATTGACTGTGGGAACGACACTGCTTAAGTTTGACAAACATCGTTTGAATCACGCAGTGTAGGTATTTTGGTGGGTTGTTGTAAGTTGTATTATTATTTGTGTAGAAATGGCGCGAACAAGGCCCGTGGGGTCGCGGGGTCAGTTAGCGCAGTTTAACACCGCGTCATATTTATAATTACCGCGAGCTAGACTCAAACGCGGCGCATACGCCGATAAATCAAAATTTTAAATCACCGGTGGGCGGAACACGCCGCTCGACCAGCGCCGAATAAAATGAATTAAAAATAAAACAACGAGCGTCTCGTGCGCCCTGAGAAAAATTTAAATTCGCTTTAGTTTTTTTAATTAATACCTTGTTAAAATTTAATATTGAGAGCGTTATTACAATGGGTGTGCGCGAGATTTTAACTTTGGTAACTTATTGAACGTAATGGCTACCCTTAATTGGATCATTTTTAAAGGATGATAAAGAGAGGCGTACTCGCGAAAAGGCTCAGTTATTTTGAAGGAAGATATATTCTGATACGTGATTTGACTGAAGCGAGAGTTAAATTAGGTACGGTTAAAGTTGACAAGCATAAAACATGATCGTCGTTCAAATGCTGACGTGCTTTGTATCAACTGATGCCGTGACGTCTAAAGTGCACTAACCCATATATAATTCTAAATTTTCGTGTGGCATTTTGTTTCTAATGAATATTATTAATTTAAAAGGCAACCTTGAATTCGAGTTATGTAGTTATAAAGCTTGAAGGTGGTTGGTATTTGTTTCACGATATATTTTAGTATTTTATTATAATTTTATTTTAATCTGATCTAGAATTCTCTATAATTGTTTTTCTTCGTTCCCAGAATTAATTATTTAATTAAGCTCATTTATATTATCGAACTCATATTTTCTAATTATTATTCAACCACGAAAACCACATAACAAGTCTCGTCTTAAAGCTAGGTACAGAATCTTAGAAGCAATCAATTATGACATTAGCCGCGTACTACTTTAAAAGCTCAGTAACGTCAAACGGATCACCGTTGCATTGTGTAGATAGAGTAACCTTGGGGTCAAATATTTTCAACATACGTTACTCAGTAGATACTCTGACGGTAGTAGCGCTCGTCATTCCCTGACAGCTCATATACGAAGAGACGTAATGCCTCGTACACATTTAATAATTCCTCTGTGACAGACCGAACGTAACTAATGAGTGGCAACTAGGCTTTATGTTACAAAAAGTTGATACACGGAGCGGACCACCTATCTGATGGTTTAATTACCCTCCGTCAAGTGTACCGTTTTGAAGGACATTGTGATACGGATATGAAAGTTATTCGTGGATCTAACATATATTACCTAATACGTAATTGTATAATTGTGTAATATCTAGTGTTTGATTTTACGCGATTTTGAAATTAAAGACTTTTTAACGGATTTTAAACGCGATTTATTCATTATATTATTTTTCCCGACGTTTCGAACACTTTACATCGAGCGTGGTCACGGGGAAACTTCCCGAACTTCCGAAGAAGTCTTTAATTTCTAATTGGGTATTGTATAGCAAAAACTAATACTTTTGATGTTACTGTACAAGCTAAACATCTTCTAATAACGTCTATTACGTTATACACAAAACGGGTAAAATTTGCCCATTGCATTCATAGGTTAAGTACCATCAATATAATAGTTCAATCAATCGTATGTCTTTAAGCAGGTGTTACACCCATACGCGGTTGGCATTTCCTTTTAATACACTTCACTAAGTACTTTGATCCATATTTTTTGACATTTAGCGCATTAATGTATTTGAACTAAACACGTTATGCACATAAAGTTGGTATACAACTTATAAAAGCGACGTGCGAATTGCAATTTTTTGTTAATATGCCGTTTAAAAATTAGTCACGAATGCACTTGTTGTCTCTATTAAGGTTGGAATTGGACTCAATTTAATAATTCAAATTTTCCGTGCTCCTCTATGCTCGTTCATATAGTGAAGAGTATGTAGTGCAATCAATTATTTGAGATGACAATGAATTTATTACACAAATTTAAATTATGTGCATAATCATAATGCATAATGCCTATTGACGTTACAGAAAATTAAAAAACAATAGTTATTCCGCAAAAAGGTGTTAAATATCAACACATTATAATCACAATATATAAAATAATTAACCTCTAAGAACCTTAAGTGACCGTGAAATGACATTCGAAATAAGTAAGGAACTTTTTTCTTTATAGTCGCAATCGACTTTTTTCTCGACACGCGAACAAAATGCATACTTCGAGTAACAACGTTAAAAATTAAAGTTCATTAAATTCCCCTTTTTTCTTATAATAACATCGTGAGTGACGGGGTGTTAAACAATGACTGTATTTATCGAACGCAAGCGAACACTTTATAAGTTTATATTATAGAGGTACTACAACAAAAAAGATAAATAGTAAAATTTTACTAGTTAATGCACATTTATCGCGTATAATAAATAACAATTTCCGACCCATGTTTTTATTTAAATACGTTGAATATATATGACTTAATTCGTTTCAATTGAACATTATCTTGTTTTGTAATTATTCGCATTAATTTATATTTTATACACCCGTGCTAACTATTATATGGAAGTACTTTAGGAATGTGTCAGTTGTAACAGCTATGAAAATTCTTACAAACAATTATTGATATTTTATTGATATTATATTCCTTTTCATTGAGACAATTATCATCGTATTCGTTATGAATTCTCTACATACCCTACCCTTGGCTAAAAGAGAAGGAATGCATACAAGAAGGTCGGTCCAAAACTGACCTAGTGAACAATTAAACGGCGGGCTTGTAAGAAACAAACGCAACAAATGAACAGCGAAACAAGAGCGAAGCACGCCGCACGGCGCTCGTCGTACAAGGGTGGGCTCACATTTAACAATACGGATTAATTATCGGCCAAAATCGAGCACTCAAATATACCTGTCACCGCTGTAAACCGACGCGATCCAATTTATATGGGCCCCGAACAATGGTAAACGCGGTAAACACAATGACAATCGACGCAAAATGAACAAAACTGTATGAATGAAAATGAACGCTTGCCGCCGGCTTCGCACAAGCTAAGATATGAGCTGACTTACTAACTATTGTTTGAAACACTGTTATAAACTAGCTATAATTTTAAACTGTTGAACTTGTGTTTGAATGTAATGGGGATTCCATTGCATGCTTTCGCAATGAATTCGTTGAGATATTAAGGTCATAATGCATTATTGAACAAGTTGTAGCAAATAGAACAAATATATCAGCTACATACAATTTCGATGTTATCCATTTTGCTTCTGAAATACAAGCGTGTAACATCACGATAAAACATTTCAAAATAATCCCTAATTATTTGTTGCGTGTAATAAAATTGTGTACAATAATTTAAGGAAGATAGGCTTAAATACTTTTTCTAGTGTCTCGGAAAAACAGTGTAGTAAACAAATAGACAACTTTGGAAAAAGATCTCTACTACCTATGCATATGCAAGTACGAGACCTAACCACCTAAGAAGAACAAAGATCCTCAAAACAATCGACATCAATTCATATTTTATGATAAATAAAATTGTAAATACAGAAGGTATATAATTTACTAACATTTAAGCTTGTTTTTCATCAGCATCCACTAGAAGCAAATCTGTCGCACAATGTAATACGTTGAACAATTTCAATAGTAATGAAGTATTAGCAACAATATAAAGGTTTATGTAAATAAGGAGGGTAGGTAGCGCGCACGCGCGGTGACGCGGGGACCACCGGGCGGCAATGTCAGCCCTGATTCACGACCTTCGAAACAGGGTTGGAACTTAAGGTTTTTGATGGGAAATTATACCCGTAGAAGTAGAGCTTGATAGATTTTTAGTGACAAGGTGGTTGGGTGGTGGACGATTGCCTTTAGTGTTGATTTTGAGCAGTATGGAAAGCAATGCTCTGGGAGTTATAGTGAAGATCTCATTTAGAGTTGATGTTGACCATAAGTAAAGATAACATTTGAAGAATTACTAATACGAAAAAGTATACTTACTCAGAGGAAGTAGACATAATGATAAATTGAGATTATAGAGACACAAAGGCATTAAAGATGATCAAATAAAAATTTCAATTTGCCCGTGTCAAAAATTTTTACGAGATAGGATATACAATTTTCTAAAAACAATTATAATCGGTTTGCTACAACCCTATGAGAACGGCGTGGCAGCGACAAGCGTAGCATTGTTAGGCAGAGGCCGCCCTGAGCCCTGAATAAATACATTCATATTGCCACTCTAAATATCTGCAATGGAAGCAGTTTCGCGAAGAACCTCTTCCATCCCAATAATAGTAATTGAAGCCATACTTTATCATTCGGTGTGAAGTAAAATGTAGAGATTAATCGATAAAGTACGCGGACCGGTTCGTCATTATCAAACAGGTGTTACTAGCTACACAAAGCATTGCCGGGCCTATATAAGTCACCGACGCGGACGTGTTGACTTACAAAAGTTTGCACTCGTTAACACTAACAACTTATTTCTATCACCGCGGGGTTCGGACCAAATCTACCGCATCGCCTCACATCCGACGGGAAAGAATGCGCAGAAAATGGAAAAAACATGGCGCTAAACCGCGAATCTTTATGTATTTAAACGCCGATTTCGACATTCCGACTCTCAAAAAAGCGACCAACGCTCGGTCATTTAAATTTTTCCAAAACGTGAACACAATGGAACAGATTCAGAGAGCTAGTGTTTTTATTTTTAATTTTAAATATAAAAAAGGAATTCGGATCGGCAAGAGCCGTCACATCATTCCAGCGCTGCTAAGTGACGCCGGACGCACGTCAGTCCCCTGGATATGTTTTATTTTCATCCGAATCGAACCGACTCTGCTTGTTTTTTGTTATAATAGTTGTCCGAGTCGCGTATATGATTAATTTTATAGCCGTTTGTTGTGATGTGTGTGGTGGCAATATACGAGTATCGTCAACTTCAGTTACACTTTTGGTCTTATTGTTTACAGCGAATTTTAAAAAGACTATGCTTTATGGCTATTGGAGATCATATATTTTAAAATTTCTGGTAGTCCTAATCGCTATCAGAATATTATATACGAATATAATAACTTTAAAATATTTAGCAAGTTTGTACATATTTGAATGTTTAGATATGTAGTAGCTTTTCACTATAAACGCATTGATAGATTTTAATGATATTTGACACAGATATAATTCGTAGCATAAATTAAATATAGAACAAGTGGAGCGAAACTAGGGTGAACCCGTTATATTAAAAAAAATGAGAAATATTAAAATGCCAATTAAACTAAATTCTACTATCACCACTATTATAATAATTACAATATATTTACATCAAATATAGCCTGCGGTAAGCATATCACATCGAAATAATAAAGGCAAGGGCTCACTAGTGAGTGACCGGCCGACTTGCGATTGACGTACGTCCACATGACGCTAAAAGGTCTATTGTATACGAAATGCTCGTTACTCCGCATCCAACCGGTCTTTAACACGCTCGAACAATGATCGCTCTATACCTACATATGTACCCTAACAAGGAATTTGAACTAGATAACATATTATAATACACCACCATCGTGATCCATTGATTTCAAACTTGCCACGCATTCATACACAGTTATAAACTCATAATTCACAAGTGCCAGCATTTGTAAATGTAATTATTCTACCTGACTTGTTTATAGTGCAATCAATCAAACGATTTAACGTCACATTATGCGTGATTACAAAAACAAACAGCAATTACATAAATGTATGCATCATTAAGCATTTCGCTTTGAATATTTTTCGTAAGGCTATCGCTGCGAGTGTGATCCTGAGGCGCGGATAATATCGTTGCGTCAATTACGCGTCTTTTCTGCCGCGATCACGCGATACATACTAATGTATTGTATGCGTACCCTTACATTTGGCGACAATCGATATGGAAATCAGGAGTAACCGAATAGCATACGGTGGCAATAGATCGTTACTAACACATTCCTTTTACATAGCATTCTTATACTCTATAAAATAGCATTTTTATCGCTCACAAAAATATCACGGAGCAACTTGTTGATGATTTGAGTATTTTATCGAATTGTCGACAAAACTCGACTATTGTATAAAACATTTGTTGTACAGTTCGTAAGTGCTGCAAAATGTAGCCATCTGATAGGTTTCGACATTTGTGTTGGTCCAATTGGACCACAAGCGTAGACGCGGAAGTGAGCGGCGGTGGCTTGTACCACGGCCGCGTGGGCCGAACATCGCCTGTGCGACTTAGGGGTTAACATTTAAAGATACCGTTAAATAGATACAATGATACTGAAGTGTTAATAGAGATTGCTTTGTGTATATCTTTATTAGTATCTATTGAAATTGCATTAGTGCTATTCGGAACTGACTGCAGGATATTTTCGTTAAGTTAACAAGAAATTAATTTTAATCTGTTTTCATTAACGGCATTAAAAACTTTACAACTACATACAATATTTTATGATTTTCATTTAGAACTTTGTTACGTAAATCTATCCGTGTTTAAAGTTTTATGCAAATGTTATTACCCATAAAAACTAGCACTCTAAAACAAATGTATAAAACAATGCGCTTATTAAATATGCTTATAACAGCATGTTAGCATTGTAGCAGTCGGCCAGTCGCGTCATTAGTCAATGAGACACCGCGCGCAACCAATAATTTGACCAGTGGCCGAACGCATCACTAAATTGCAGCCTGCCACCTCGCGTACTTTATTTATTTCTATTTATACGCATTGTACTAATTATATCTCTGGTAAGTGTAAACTGTGATTGTAATGCATTTCGGTAGAACAGTTGGCGCTGACGGCCTAATGACAGATGCCGCTTCCTGCTATGCTAATTGCCGAGGAAGTCAATGGTCGCATACATACATTTTTGGCTGGTCACGATCAGTGGCTACTTACTTGCCTGTCAATCCGGACGGAGCTTACGCCAGATTATAACGTAATACGGTAGTTCGATGTCATTCAAATGATTGCTTAATGCTTTTAATTGCCTAAGTCGAAATGTACGAAAGGTGATTTTTTGCTGGGACCATTAAAAATAGTGTAAAACATCGTATGAATCGATGATTCATTACGAAAACATGTTTCTAAAATCATTTAAGGTACCGATTTAGTTATAATCTAAATAGTAAAATTTCAAAAAAAGATATATGCAGTATATTATATTAAAAATCATCATTAAGTTTCATTAGAACAGTTTTCTAAAAATCTGAGATATGGCTGTAGGTGTAGGGCCATTTTTTTTAAGTTCTTATAAAATGTTTGTTCAAGAAAATTTATGACCGTTGACGTCTTCCCATGTCATCATCATCATGCCTTACAACGTAAGCCTACAAATAAGTAGATGTGTACCGAGAATATCCCACAATACCGAGGCGTGCAATTTAAGGCTCTAAATCAAAATCACGTCCCTGTGCTACCGATAAATAACGCGTGGAGCCGCGAACCGATTAGTGGTACACGCTGAACCGTTCTTATTGAGTTATTATTGCTCCTAATTGTACGACACGTGAACGACATCCAGAAGGTTGATGGTGGTTTTAAATGCTATGGGAGTACTAGATATCGTTCTAGATGGATAAAAAAAAGAGTATCTATGCCAAGGGTATCGAATAGATGTGTGATATAGGTACATTAGTTAAAAAGTGTTTTATTAAGAAATTGGTGTTATATCTTAACTATCTTGAACATAACATAACTATCTTGAAATTTGACACGACTTTTCTTCGAATAATATAAGCTTAAAATGGGTTTGAAAAGCTTATTTTTCTTCCTTCACAAAAGAGATTTTAATTCCTGGTCACTAATTAAATTATGAATATCCAAAGTATAGTCCTTTATTTATTGACACAGGTAACCGCTTTATCGTAGTAATTCGAGTTCTCAATTGGGAACACGTAGCGAGCAATCGATTCTCCTCGCCCGACGCGTGAAATCGACCGCGCTTTCATTCTAAACCGATATCTCTAATCGACTGATTATGTATACAGCCCTAATCCTTTACAAACCTTGCTATTCAGCTACCGACGCAACGTTAGATATACTTATAAAATCACAAATATCTGTTCCTGGAGAAATCTTCTACAAACTGTTTGAAGTCCAAAGAATCAGGCCATAAACAAAGAGGAAAATACTATAAATTAATTCACGTAACATTGTCGATAAAAAATCAATCGCTTCCAATACGGGGAGATGACAAAAAAATGTCATACGTTATTGTGACAGACAAAACAACCGCACTCGATCATACGAATTTATGGGCCTAACCTTGCTTCCCCGTTATTAATATCAACATTAATACCTTCCCAATATCCTGACGATAAATGTCACAACTGGCGCCTTACGCAGGTACATAGACTGCGTACGTAAAAACATTGTGAAGCTTAGAAAAACTCTTAAATTTATAACACCTCACCGGGGCCATCGGTAGAGGCCTTGTAATTTTTCTTACAAAATTTAGTGATATGTCCAACCAGTTGAACGGAGCAAATAAAAATGTAAGAGGCGTACAGAAAAAAGTCTGGGTTATTGCTAAAACAAGGGAAGGTTACCATATCAATCAAGGCGTTGACAAAAGTGGAATTTTTTCCTCGTGCTCGGGTCGTGGGATAAAAAAAGGGTCGGTGTTTATGGAAATGCAATAAAAGAGACGCGAGCGTTGCGCGGGCGCACGATAGCTTCACCGGTACAATAAAAATTCTTTATACGTTTAATTGATTATTGGCTATGATCGCGCGCTTTTAATTTTATTGTCGCCTTATAATTAATAAGCTCTGCTATTTTTAAAATAAAGCGTTGTATTAAATGTATAAAAATAAATTTATTGATCTACTTACTTGGTCACATTCTTACGCAGTAAGTTTTTAGACCAGAATTAATATTTCATGAAAATCAATAAACGGTTATTATGACAACAAAATTAAAACCCGCCAAAAGTACTATAACCTTTTTACAACTTTCAGAATCGAACCTGCACTAACCAACCGACCTGTATACCTCTTTACTATAGAGTAAAAAGTGACCAGGTAGAGTGAAATAAAATTGTACGCAAGTGCCCCCCGCAGCGCAAGCAGCGCCCGGTGTCACTCATTGTATAAAACTCCGTGTTGCCTGGGAACTGATGGGAACATATTCGAGGAATTGCCTTGTTTCCGATATAAAATAAAACAAATAAACAGGTTAATTGATTATCACTTAACTGCGACTGTGTGTGGTTATTGATGATAAACTTCAATAATATTAAAACGAGTTAATAAAATAAGTAATTTAACGGAAGCTTTTATTAAACGTAACTTACTATTGATTAAAGTATTACTACTCAATTCATATTACTCACGTGAAAAACCAAATTCTCTAAAAATTGATACTTTTGAAAATATAGAATTAATTTACCATTTGTTTATTTCATTTTCATAAACACATGTGAACTATATGTTAATTAGTATTTTATTACGTTCTTTGCATATAAATCCTGTATCGTTATCAAATACATTGAAATACTGCTCTTTAAATACACGTTTGAGTACTCGATCTGATTATAAAATTATACATTTCTGTATAATTAAGTCAACGATATTCTAGACACATGTTAAACATATAAATTGTACGAATCTACTCTTAAATCTTAATGAATTAGGCTTTAAACAAGCAAAACTAAATAAAAAAAACAAATAACCCGTTCCGGCTATGTTTAAAGTGAGGAAAAATATTATCTAAACGTATTATGGTTGTTGTCTACATTTGTTTTGGTAATCTTTCTTAATCTTAACGTTAATCTATCTACTAATCGATAAATAAACAATGAATGCTAATTTACAACAAACATATATATAAATTTGAATACATATAACACAATGACATGAAACCGAATAACCGCATTCACACAATCTATATTTAGATCGATACGAATCGGTTATATCAAATTAATATCAAATCGGAAAATCGGTAAACCGTTTGACCACAACACGTGAACGACCCGGCACATAACTTAACGAATGACTCATTAATATAAGCTTAATTCGTGCAACTTAACTAGCCACTAAGTAAAACTTGCGTGTTTTGAATATAATTTCATTAAAATGTCAAAATATATTAAATCTTCGGCTTTATTTAAAAATACACACAACGTTTATGGTGTAAAGATAGCAGGTATAAATTTTAGCTTTTCATTAATTCAATAAACGTCTCTTTCAATTATAACCTTTTTATTATGTTATCTAGAATTAAGCTCGAAGGTTTCGTGTGAAAAGAGAAGTGCTACGTTAAGTTAAGTTGCTAAGTTAAGTTAAGTTGCTGAAAAATAAGAATAAAATCGTGTTTGAGCTTTAAATTATAATTATTAGATTTGACGCTATATTTTTTGTAAGTACAAATAGATTTGCAGTATACTTTGATACTGCTAACGTATTTGATTTAATTATAAAGGAGTGAGTACACGACGGTTAATTCCACGTTTACGTGCTTAAATGTTCAAATAATGTTTATTCAAATTATAATGAATTGTCCGCTTATAACTTGAGGCACAAATATAAGCAGGATTTATTCGACATCGCGCAGTGATCGATGAGCGGCCGTAGCGCGGTCGCCACCAACCTACCGAACAATAAAAACGCGAACCAATATAGAAACATTATATTTAATTAGCGTTGGTTCATTTTTATTTAGATTTATTGCATTATAAACCAAGTTTTAATGGGTAAAAAGCTCATTTGCCATTCACATATTATAGGACTTGATCACATTTGTTTACAGTTGCTTTCGTATTTATTTATTGAAAAGCTCTTTTATTATTATTCAAATACATTAAGTAAGTATGTATATAAAATCACTTCATAATTTATGTCATATCAGTATATTGCATTTTATGATTATTATATATATGAAGGCACGAATGCGATGCGCCGAAACGGCCAAAGTTATAAATGAAACAGTCGAAACGAGTTACCAATAACGAAGTTCGGAACGACATAAATCTTCATTCTCGTATGACGTCACATTTCACATAAGGCAGACAGTGTGGGACCGAATCGTACTTAAGCGTGAGCCCATAGAATTCTTATTGTAATATTTATTTGGCACTTGTTGGGCTTTTGAATGCCAAATAGGCGAGTTCTATGACCGCCCGCCTTGTTGAATTGTTCATGCACGGAGCGAGCATGTAACGATCATACTATGTGATAAAACTCGATAGTACCTAATAATGTGACATTCTAGTCGCGAGATAGATGGCGTGGGTGATACTTTATTGGGAGCTTAATGAATGAGTTGTAAGTAATGAACGTATGCTGAATAGTAAAGTGAAGCGAATGTGATAGCGAACAGGTGTGATTGCGGTTGTTCTGCGCCCATTATCTTGCAAGGTTATGTTAAATTTACATTTGTTTATGAAGTATAGCGTTGTTCTCTTGATTTAATATCTAAACGCGAGAGTTGAATTAAACTTTATTGTTAATAAGTGATTTATTATTGAACGACCTTAAGATTTTAAATGTGAATGATTCTAGCCCTGAAAAGATAAAATTTATCGGCTTATAAAATTCTGATAAAGCTTTTCTTTTATTTGATAGATAGATAATATATTCTTTCTTATTTAGATTACCACCCTTTTTATTTTAAAACATCTGTTTGTTTAAACACAATCCGAAATTCGCGTAAATATCTGCCAATCAACTATCAACAGATCTTCTTCATGCAGCAATACAATTGTTTTCTTCTTGTAAAGTAAGTTATATAAAATGCATATTTTATCACGCTTTCACAGATCTCATCGCTTGTGATATAAATCCTATAAAAATAAGAGAATAATATAATGTTAGCACGCGTTGCTCCCGCGTAAAGTCGCAACAGATTAAATATATAACCTGGCAACACTCATAATGTATATAACTCTTTATGGTACACGGCTTCACTGTTTTATTGCAAGCTTCAGGCTGGGGTTGCAATGTTAAAATTATAAAGAAAATTATGCAATAAAATTATTGTTTACTGGCAATGTAGAGTCGAAGTTAGAATAAGAATCTTTTTTTTTTTTTTTTTCTGTTATGGCAAGAAGCTAAAACTATTTGCCAGTGTCAAGTAAAAGGTAGGGAATCCATACACGGGAAAATATGATTAGTACGATATTTTTCAAGGTGATCAGAAGAGTTAGGCCAAAATTAATACAAGTTACATTATAATATTACATATTATTTACATAAACTAAAAAGATTAAATAGAAACTAAAAAACATTACAATTGACGTTATTCTTAAATATAAAAGTAGATATATTATTATAATATTTTTTAGGATACATAAATAGATATGACATACGAGTAGGAAGAGGAACATTTGAAGAAATTAATGAATTATAAAAGGAAGAATGATCGTATAAAGAGCAAGAGAAAAATATGTTGTCTATATTTCCCTCACCCTCTCCACACTCGCAAACTTCACTATTTAATACGCCTATTCTGGCTAAATGACTAGGAATACACATATGTCCTATTCTCATGCGACTTATTGTAGATATAACTAATTTATTTGCTTCAACACCAACAAACCAAGGTTTTATGGGGATTACCGGTTGAATTCTATAGTAATTCCTTCCCTTATGCTGTATTTGTCCACCGTAGACCGTATTCCACGCTTCAAAGAGAAATCGTTTCGGTAATGTTAAGAGATCATGAGAGTAGTTAATGTATGGATACATATTACATATCTCTACATTGCACTGCATCCTTGGCCAAGCTATCAGCCCTATCATTTCCGTGGATATATAAATTGAAATGATTGAAATATTTTTAAAACTAATGCCAACACTATTTACATATTTATTATTGTGCGCTGGTAATATTAGACGTTTAAATTGTATTGACTTTTTAATAAGTATGGCAGCACCACCATACCCATCAATTCTGTCATCACGAATACAAACATATCCTGGAATTCGAAAGAAGAGATTTGGTTTTAACCAAGTCTCATTTTGAGCAATTAAAAAAGGATTGTGCTTATTTATTATGTGAATTAGATCTGACTTTTTAGGTATCACGCTTCTGCAGTTCCACTGTATTATTTTGGAATCCATGATTACTAAATAAACTATCAATTACTTTATGTAAAGTGGCAACGTTGGACGGTTTCAGGGTGTTATTTTTCAATAGAGTGTTGATAAGTAAAGTAATTATATCCATTATCTGGGAAGTTTCAGATTCATTAGGGGCTACTTGATAACCGCAGCCATTTTCAGGCGTAGGAATCTGAGCTTCCCTAATAATAGCATTATGAGCATTTTTATCAAAACCCTTATTAGTCTTAGGAGGCAATTTTGGTTTTAAAATATAAGTCTTTTTGTAGGATGAATTTGAACTATTTACATTCAATCTATTTGTGGTTGAATAAGCAGATGAAGACATTAATACATCCCCATAAGACTTTGATACATTTGGGTAAAGTTTACTTGCTTCCCCGTAAGATATATTTTTTTCAGACATACTTATTTTAATATCCTTTTGGCGTTTAAATTCTGGACAGATTTTATTAGTTGCGAAATGGAAGCCTGAACATAACAAACATGATGCACAATCTTCTTCGACTGTACAAGTGTCGCCAGAATGATCTTGACCACACTTATAACATCTGGGTTTGGAACGACATATATTTTTAGTATGACCATATTATCTACAGCATTGAAAACATTGGATGGTAGGGAAAATGTAAAGATTAACTGGCAGAGAGTTATAACAGGCATACACACGTTCAGGAAGAACTTGACCGTCAAATGTAAGAACAACAGATTGTGTTGGTCTCCAAGATATGGAACCATCAATAATAACCTTATAATTGATCCTTCTAACTTTTATAATTTTTCCACAGCCAGCTGGAGTTGAAATATTTTCTATTATTTCCTCTTGGGACCATTCAGAAGGTATTCCTTTAACAATACCAATGCGACTTATGTTAAATGTTGGTATTTTTGCACTTAGCTTATTTAATTCTAAATTTTTATTTTTAATAAATTCATTAGCATCCTTTGGCGTTGAAAATGCTACAATACAACGATTTCTCCCTATTTTTTTAACACTACCAGATACTATATTTTTAATATTGTTATTTTTTAAAAATCGACCAAAAGTAATGGGATGCAATGTTGTTCCATCACCAGGTGTTGACTCTGTACGCTGAACATGAACAATATAAGGGAAGGAGTCAGTAGATAAGTATTCTGAACGTAAATTTGGTAAAGCCGATTGTTCATTCATATTATTATTATCATTCTTATAGGATTCATTAAAAGTAACATCAGAATTGGACTTTTTATTAGGCTCAGTGCTATCACTGTCCTGTTTCCTTAGCCTGCGTTTTTTAGGAGTGCTTTCCACCCAACAATTTTTTAATGCAAAATCGTTTTCACATTCTATACTTGGAACCGTAATGTAACTAGCTACTTCAGGACCAAGTTGGAAACTTGATCCTGAAGCTATAGGGTCGGGAGGATCGTTCATCGATCAGCCCGCCAAAATTTAAGTGCAAAAATTTTTTAACATACTATAAATCAGAATTAAATAGACTTACCAATAAAAAAACTACTAACTACACTAATTTACAAGTTTATATATAAGAAACAAAAGATATATACAAAGCCAAACTCAATTGAACATTAATTTAAATTTTTTTCAAATTAAATTTCAAAAATTACACCCGGCTCGTTCGAAGATTCCCGCGCTTTCAATAAGAATCTTCTACGATTGATTAGTGTTATTTTCCATAGATAATAGTCATGTATTTCTAAAAAGAATTAATCTTACCGTGAAGAATAAACAAATGAAAAAACCATAATGTTTGAATTTTTTTTTAATTTTCAGAAAACTCATTGTCACAAGCTAATAATTAATCGCTTAACAAATATTTACCACTATTTACGTTCCAAAGCTTCACGTTGAATGACGTTAAACTGCAAAATAAATCATAAAGACCTTGTATTGCTTTACGTATAAACTATAGAGTCTATGCAGGTGCATGGGACCCGTGTAGCCGGCCCTTTTGTTTTCATAATTCTAAATAATATTTATATGAATTGCAGTTGTGCCGCGCATAGCAATCTTGCAAACTCTTTATGTGCATAAGGTATTCTATTTGTCTCGTGACGTTCTTTTACAATAATATCTTACATAGATTGTTGTTTTAATTATCATCTAATGCATGTAAGAAAATGTAGAATTTAGTCCTGATTAACGGTTGGAAATGATTGACTAAATGATTTGTAGAGATATATTTTAATGTTAAATGTTATTGCGAATGCGCAAGTAAAAAATAAATTAAGATTATTTTTTTTAATTTACATTAAATTTCGTATTTTTTTGTTTGCATTTTCCACATAAAATAATGTTTAATTTTTAACAAGTATTTTAACTTGAACAATAAAATTTTATCTCAGGCCAATCTAAAGTAAAAAGGTCCCTGTAGAAAAAGTAAAACGCTTTTGCTACTGAATATGAGGTTATTACTGAATTTGTATTCGTATTGAAGTTTATTATCAGCAATAAAATGTTGAAATCTTGAATATTTGTGAAAAATACTGCATTCATTTTCTGAATTGCTATAAAATATACAAATAATTGCTTCGATCAGGAATAAATTTAAATACTAATAAATAAATATTGCCTTTTTATTCCGTATAGGTATATAATAATATATTAAAACAATACTGTACACAAAGCAGACTGACCTTCAATAAAGTTTAATTAATCACAATTTTAAACCATAAAAAATTTACGAAGTTATATGTAGGTAATGCTTAACTATGTGAACCATTGTTTTTAATATATTAGGCAATTTAAATAATAGCACAACAAAGTTCTAACATATTATACGTATATTGTCTTACAATTCATATTTCTTATTAGTGTCAAGTGCGTTTCGGTGATTTAAATATTTTTATAAATTATAATAGGTATATTTAAAAAACAGAACTTATTCCGTAATTCATTGTTGTGCAGTTCTTTAATTTACTGTCCAATTATTCACTTTATTTTGAAGAAGGTCTCAGTGTCTTAATGGATTACCTTAATTACTGTGCCCTACTTTTGTTTTTTACGAAATTGTGCAACTTTTTTATAAATTATGCATTCTAACTAAGTTTAAAGTAGAAACTTTTGTCTCGCAATTCGTTTTATTAAAGCGCAAAATTACATGAAAGGTATAGTGCTTAATGTAAGAGCAATTATTTTAAATTACTTCCAGTACCTTCTTATAAATTATTATTTTAAAAGCGTGTTCCTCAGTATGCACAAACGAACGCATTGTCTCATAATTTCCCACAACGAAAATAAAAGTGAGAATTCAATCTCCTGAACCACTGCATTAACGGTATCATGCCACAGTACAGTGACTTTTATTAAAACTACGTACTAACACATCCGGGTTTAAAAACCATGACACGGCCGAGCGGCAAACTAAAATATTTTACAAAAACTTTATGTAAATCAACGTTCGGTACGAAAAGAGTGAGTAAAGTCGTTTTACATCCGTTGCAAGTCCGATTATATCATGTTTGGACATTACGTAATTTAGCTAACAAAAGACTAGAAATGCGAGTTAGTTTATGTTCGCAGTAAGGGTATTATGGTAAATTGTACAATTGCCGGCACGGGCCACTCGTTAGGCGAACATGCCGCTCCGACGTGACGTCTCGACGAAAATGTCGCATTGTTTCAGTTTTATGCGTCCCCGGCCTTAGATTAAACGTTAAGTGGAAGATTTATGGCGGTCATAGAGAAGCTAGTTTTGGGACGCTGTGGTCTTTCGTCGAAACGCTCAGGTTTCTTAAGGGGCCAATTTGTGGGAGCGCTTAATGTCATGTCGTGCTCATATGCATGCCCCGCCTTTTTATTGCTGCCCCTTAACTGTAAACAACACCCATTCTGCTTGTCTTGGATATTAAGCTTATATTCTTTAATGTTTGGTTCACTAAAGTACGAGTTTTATGGACTGTTTAAAGGGTGTCCTAAATTTTAATATTCTGTTCGATGTGATGTTCAGAAACCTCAACCAGAATTCTAACGAAACATTAAAACTGAATTCAAATGATCTTCTGAGCAAATTATCCGCGACGCTAAAACATTTAGTTTTCAGGAAAGGTTTCAGCCCTACGCGCTACGCTAGAACACAAAAAAACAAAATTGGTCGGATTCTTACACTCACCAATCTTCGTTTAGGCTTGATGAGGGGTCGGTTCTGTCCGTTCATCTTGTAGTAGAGCCCACAGGCGTTGCAGAGGTAGTGGCCGGTGCCGTCGCGTCTCCAGAGCGGCGTGCTGGTCGCGCCGCAGTTTACGCATTCTCGACCCTCTGTGGAAAATTATGTTTTAGTATTGTTGTATAGATAACAATGTTGGATCGGATTATTGAACAAATACTGAATGTGAAAGCGATATTTAATATGTTTTATTATCATAATATCAACTTAATTTAATATAAGAAAGTTTAATGAAGTTGTAATTAATATAAATTGTAAAGATCGAGATTTGGAGGTAATATAGTTAGGTATAGGAGAGGAGTATGGAAACTGCATTATAAATTATTTTAAATTAGTTGGGATATATTTTAATATATATTTTAATATTAATAAGCAAAAGGATGATTTGATTACCTGTCTCCTGGCAGGCTGGGGAAGATGAGAGAAAAATCACATTCAGAAACAATCACCAATCAAATTTAACTATTTACTTAAGCATGCAACACAAACAGTTACAAAACACTACAAACCATTAACTCCTCAATTAATAATAATAACTACCATAAATTTTTTATATTAATTAACAAGAGAAAGCAAGACAAGTTTCGCTCGTTGAAATACATCAAGATTTTTTTACACGCAAGGAAAATTTAGATATAACGATATTATATTATTACTGGTCATGCAAAGTCCAGCTTTACAAATTTTGTATTTATTTTTTATTAAAATAATAGCTCCGGAATGATGCAACAATTAAATAAATATTAAACAGATAAAGGTAAATTATTACAAAACTGAATGGGTAATTACTGCATAAATAAAAAGTAACTATTGTCTATACAAATATTTTTACTACGTAAGATAGAAAAAATGTTGTTGCAAAAAAATGCTATGAGCAATAAATGGAATCAGAGCAGAACAAGTTTAAATTACTATACACATGCTAATACGCTTTGTAATTGTATTATAATCGCGTTTAAAACAATTTCTACGAAGCACCACATCTCAACCATAAATATGAACAGAAACTTGCAATCTACGCTTAATAAAATCTACGGTATTATAAAGGCGAAATACTTTTGTAAAAGAAAGATTATTGTCAAAGCATGCCAATAAGAAAAGATTATTTATAAACCCTCAAGACGAGCCGCCCTCTGGAAGAATACTTATTCAATTACTCGGTATCACATGTACGAACGTAATTCGCGACTTTTTATTGGGGATTCGAAAAGGTGAGTAATTACTTGCTACTAAAAGTTGTTAAGAAGGATGCGTTCACTCACATATGGGATGCGCGCGCGCCGCCCACAATTTCTCTCTAAACTCGATTACAATATCGATGATTTACCGAGGTCGAATATAAAATCTCATCTCGTTACACCTTCGTATCCTTTTAAAAAGTTCCCACAAAATACACCCGTTTAATTCATTTGGCCAACCTTATCTCGAACAATATTTTCGGATAAAATATGCTTTGATAATATTATAGCATACCACCTTACAAGCTTATTAAAAGCGCGGTTTATTTGACAGAATTTTTCTTTAATTAGTGCCATTATATTTTTTAAGTACCAATTTGAATTAGAGGTTTTTATTTATGCTCTCCGTGCTCAAATTGAATAAACAAATGAACCTTTTTTGCTGCTCGCAAAGTGGCCACATTCTGTCTTATACACCGAGTTTATTGCCCTACTGATAATATCTGCAGAGTGTATCGGTAGATATCTATATCATAATAACACATATCTCGATCTGATTATCCGAGTTCCCAGATATACGCAACGATGCGCTGAATAAATAATGATGGCCGCGCGAGGATTTCGATCGAAGGTGAAAGTGACCCAATGTCTCATAGAAAAAATATCCCTACAAAAACAAAATGTTCCCGATGCTTTAGGCACTCGGGCCATTCATCTTTTTTTGTATATAAAACCAGATCACAACCGGCAATTAAATCTCCCGGGCCTTATCGAAAACTTATTGCGATCGAACCGACAACTCACTTTTTGGATTAACCCTTTTATTTTTTAATATTGCTCCGGTAAAACCTGTAATTTGCTACAAGGTTTCTAATAAATAAACATCAATAGTGATTATTAGAAAAAAATAACAGGATATTAGACGGAGCGTGGGGTATCATGAAACTGTCCCGCGTAGACATTGATTTCGTTCAATAGTAACATCTATATTGGTAAAACGTTTGTGAAAGTCGAAGCAGCCGGCGGCGAGCGCAAGATTTACAGCCGCCTGCCCCTATTCTAAGCCGAAATCACATGTATTATTAAACGTAGAAACTAGCGTTTTGATTAATTACTCCATAATAAAACAGAGCGGGTAAACGTACGCATCGTAGTATAAAAGTTATAACTATGCCTCATATTTCGGCTATCGAATGATCTACCGGCTCAACTCTCCGAACGTGATTTCGACATGAAATAAAGATATCACCGCGCACGTAACGGTGCCTGTCCAGTTTGAGATAAACCTATCCTAAAAGGCTGCAGAAGTTTGAGCGAAAAATTCCAGTGTTTGTTCAAAATTAGAATGCGGCTCGCTCTTTATTGCCCGGAGTGACGTGCGGTCGTGACGCGGCGGTGCTACGTGACCGCGATAAAAGATTTTCATCTGCCATATTTACGTAGCCGAGTGGGCGGTTTTTATATTTCGAGACTCTCCAGCGACTACTCCTGCCCCGTCGAGAGCGCAAAACTTTTCACACGCCCCTCATGCGTGGGGAAAACAGATCTCCATCGAATTCACGTATTGACTGACAACGTTATTCTCGAGAGGTGTAACCCCAACACTTCTACGCCGATCGAAACTTCAATGTAACTGTGGAACGAACTAAAGCAGCTATGGGAAACGGAGGACTAATTCTCTCTCGTGTACCGTGACGCTCTCTCGGCGCAGCGGCCCATCAACACGTAACGGAGGCTATTTTGCATACAAACCATTAAATTATTGCTTAAAACTTATTCTTTGTTGCGCCACAGAGGCTGTTATTACGCCTTAATTATATGTAAGTATGCAAATAGAAACTGGAAGCCAATCTGGATCGTGGTTTTCACCGGCCGGTATTTAACGCTATGATACAAATCGAAGGTGAATTTCGATTATAATAATGTAGAGTAGGAGCGTTGTGCGATGTTATGTGAAGGAATGAAGTCATTTTTCACGGCGCCTGCACTGGCGGGCGGCCATTCATATTTGCATTGGTTATTAGCATACGGTCAGATAATTACGTTTGACGGCGGAGCAACGAACAGTTGCAATGAACTCCCTGTAATTATACGTACAAGGGCTCAATAAGCCTCACACATATTATACACGGCAGGAATCTATTTGCTGTTTTCACCGCATATAACTGTTGTATCTATACAAATTTGAACATAGATGTTTATTTAAATTTTTTAATTAAACTATTCAATGAATTTCCGTCGAAGTCATATGCAAATGTTAGTGCAATTGTATCCCACAATGTTGGCAGCAGACCGTGACGCTCGCTGTACACAATACTCGGCAACAAAAATATTCATTAACGCCCGGTTACCAAACGTGAATAGGCTAAAAACAATGGTGTAATGAACATTTCCAAATTTCTAAATCGACTCTTATATATGGCTTAGAGTCACGCATCGAAACCTGCGAATGAAGATTTATTGTTGTTTGTTAGGTTTTTCTGCAGGACTGATTGTTAGGAATACTACAAATTCATTTCTGTCTACGGATACTTTTACTGAACTTTAACGACTTGTTGTGTTTTTGTTTAATTTTTTTATTAACCAACACTTTGCTAGTGAACATAGTAGGTTCATACAAAGTATATGAAATAAAAAGGCCCAAACATTTTTTATATTACGTTACAGAATAACATAAAGTTCATTTTGTATAATTTCTTTGAATGAAATTATGATAAAGAAATGTAGCTACTACAAAATAGCTCTTAACACTAACATAAAAAGTATTGTTTCCTACAAAAACTGATATAGCTCTACAATTATAAGTACCACTTCATTCCTGCTGCCCGCCAGCCCGTAGCGCGCGGATGTATACATGAGAAATATTAAAATTGCTGCATACTAATATGACATTTATGCCTTTGAGACAGTGGTTGATTTCGAATGCATTTTTTGGATATTAGTTTGGAATCTGGTACCTAGTCGGTGAGTTCGCTAATTGGTTGCGCAACTTTCTTCGAAACATCTTAGCAACATTACGTGAGCCGAATAGAAATGTCCCTGCATATTATAATTCGCAAAAGATATGGTCGATTATGACTCATAGGGCCTTGTGTTTAAAGCCATAACATTCAAAAGTGCATTAAGTTCCGTGAGATACATTGCATTTGAATTACTGTCGAAACATTGGAATTGTAGATTAAATTAAATGCCATTTTAGTGAACGTAAGCATTGTTTTAGAAAGTGCACTCGTACAATTTGCTTTACTCTACAAATATCATTGATAGTATTGGATTCAAGCAGCTATAATTCACTTCTTTTATTGTACTTACTACATAGTTCGTTAAATATTAACAAGTAGCATAATAGATATGAATTGGATGTATGATTTATTATATTACTCGTTGTTACTGATTATATTTTTAAACTTATTTCTATATCACGGTAGCAACATTCTACTAATAATATGTTATTGTAATTTCCATAACCATTATCTAGGCACTACACAGCTTTATAGTAAATACAGACCAGATATAATAATAATTACATACAAAAAATCACGTCTCCATTCTCCAATCTTAATATACTATTATAAAGGCAAAAGTTTGTAAGTATGGATGTATGGATGTATGGATGTTTGTTACTCTTTCACGTAAAAACTACTGAACCGATTACAATGAAATTTAGCACACATATAGAGGGTAACTTGGATTAACACATAGGATAGGTTTTATCCCGGAAATCCCATGGGAACGGGAACTATGCGGGTTTTCCTTTGAAAACGCGGGCGAAGCCGCGAGCGGAAATCTAGTACGTAATAAAACCTTTATTTGGATAATCTCTCTAATCTTATTTCACCACAATATCAAACAGTAATCGCGTAAACAATCCAGTTATGCCCAGCATAAATTAGATACAAGTAGGTTGTATTCATAGGTGAAAATATTCCTTAGTGGAAGCAATATTATGATAATGTACGGTGCCCGGATGTAGCCCATTCCATTGTGCGAAGTGACCTCGTGCTAAACAAGCGGATTCAGATGAAACTAACGCTTTTAAATCTTTAATAAATTACAGCAACTGTATATGAATGCTATTGATTTCGGTAACGGGTCACGGACGCTGATGAACTACTGTTCTATTGTTGGCGAAGTCATTAAAGGACACTGTATTATATTTTTTGGAATAATCTTAAAACTGTATCTATAAATGAATAATATGTTTTTAGTATGTACCTATTTATAGAACAAGGATGCCGAGTATATATAAGTAACTAATATTTAAGCAAGTCATACTAAAAAACTAAATCAAATCCGACATGGTAACTTAATTAAGTTCGTTATTCGTATATTTTTTCATCGAAATAAAAAACAAAAAAAATCCTAACGCTTAAATTTTGAAACAAAATAAGTTAATTATTTTGCTATTTCACTATCCTCAACACATATTATAACACAATAAGTATTGTAAATTTTTAAACCGATTTTAAAAACAACCGCTACGTTTTTCCATATTCCAAATTGAGGGCTTGGCTTACCTACATTGGCTCTTCAAGACTTTTATTATTATTGAATTGTCTATAAATCAATACAATAATATATCAATATATTCTGACAGGGTCATTGCCAAGTCTACCTGCAATAGACCACCACATCCTGCGATAAGGCTTTGGTGAACGTTCTCCTTGAACCGAGCCTGAGGTCGGCTGCGGAATTCTAAGTAAACTTTACCGATACCTAAGCTACCGGAAAAATAAACAAAGACTTTGATACAGCTATTCTTAATATTGCAAAGGAGAGATTTTGTTTTTTTTTTACCATTTAAACAAATAAATACTTGATCGATTTTAAACACCGCTCTATCATTAGACAGCTATCTTTACCGAGTAATAATTTATATTGTTTTATATCGGATCATCCCTGGCGACGCCGGGGTAAACAGCTAGTCGTATGGAACACAGTATTTCTCGAATTTTCCCACTCAAAATGAAAAGAAAAAACACGTTAATCTATGCGTAAAAAGCTGCCGTGTTAAGCTTATTAGTGGGATTTTTATTTTAATTAAAATAAACGAAAACAAAAATGTTTTACATTTTTTGCTTATTATTATTTATGAGTAGGTATGTAAGTTGGTCAAATGTGGGTTTTTTGAAAATTTTAATACAATTAAATATTCCATTACAAAAATTTATACCGTTTGACATGAGCTTTGTTTTTTTATATCAATAAAGTTCTTTAAATTTTCGCAAAAAAACAAACATTATTAGTATCCGCTATAATATTGTCACAATGTTTGCAATTGGATTTAAATTTCATAGCAAAAAGGTCTAGTTTACAGTTTGTATTCAAAAACATGGAAATGTAATGTTGATTATGGAGCCATAAAATATTTATGAAACCTCAATCCGTATTCGATTTTCAGATAATTCCTTCACATTTGTACCACTAACATTGCAATGAACGAAATAAAGCCACTTTTTTAGCGTTTAGTAAATGAAATAATCGCAAAGAGTAGTTATCGATTAAATAAATAAATTGAGAGGCAATTTCCAATTACCTCCCCTTGTGGAACTTTTTGTACACTTTAGAACGAGTTACGAACACGGCCTGTTGGGTTAACATTGTAATGTTAAATATTTTATTATTGTAGTTTATAAAAATTATCGTTACTTATATTTATTTCAAAATATGATAATTTTGTTTCTTCAAAGCTGTTAAATAAAAATGCATTCTGAAGCTTCAAAATCAGTTTAAATACACTTATTGTAAAATTGTTATTTATAAAACAATTAACTCGAACAGCTCATATATAACATTCATAAATATTGTCAATACAGTAAATAAAAACGTTGCGTTTCCGCCAGGGCTTATTATCACACCTTATCTAATGACGCTTTGACAACCTGCCTCATAGTTCAGTTTTTCTTCAACAATTAACGAGCGACTTTTTTCAATACGATGCCAATTACTGCCTTGAGAAATTCCGCTAACTATTAGATCCGCTCCCCGTGGGATATTTATACTCAATATTTAATAACGATATTGCGAAAGTGTTAATTTATGTATATAGTAGAGCTTTTAAACTCTACGTTTTTCGTGTATTGAACTTTAACGTTCCGTTCAACCTACAAATAGTCGTGTTTAAAAGCTCGCATACATAAATATTGCTGTATTAACGTAAGCTACATCAAAGTAGCAAAATTACGATCAATATTAAATATCCAATAAACATAATTCTATTTAATATCAACGTCCGTTATATTCCGACCATTATAAGAGACAATAAGTACTGCCTTTTGTTCCCGACCATTGTCAAAGCTTTATGAGAGTTATAATTACATATTTATGTTTAAAATAAAGCGCTCTTGTTGTAGAATAATGTTGAGTAATTCGCAGTAACACAGGGTATTCGTCATATTACTGTGGGGTCTTGATTGCGAAAACTACACATACAATTGTTAGGAACAATGGTCGCATTAACATTAAAGGTCAGTGAAACAATATATTATATTAAAGATTTAATTATTGTATTGCCAAATTGAAAATTTTATTTAATTGTATTTTTAACTCATTAACCTGGATTTTGTATTTAACCAATATTCCTTTTTAGTTTTTGGTGTTTACATTTCGCTGTTGTATTGCAATTCTACTACTGAGCTTTTAAGTTTTAACTAAGATTTTATTAAAATTATAGGTAAATGGGAAGTCCATTAATATTAATTATTGTAAATGAATTCTTTACAATGATACACAATAACGAAAATCTACTTTTTCAATCTCTAAACAACAACAAGAAAGGGTATGAATTTTATTTAAATAAATAAGTGCGGTGTTTTTCCTACGACCCGAAAATTGTCTACAAAAAAATAGAGTTAAGTAAACAAGATTGACATACTTTCGTCACAGCATAATTTCAAAAATCGTTCCGAAAATTAAAAGCAACCCACGAGAAACAATAGCACCCAGCAATTAGGTAATGTGAAACTTAACTTGCTTAGAAGCTTGTTCACATGTCACTTAAACAATGAGCCGGCGAATAAATATACTAAAAATGTTCCACAGATTAAACCGTAATTAATTGCTTTTCCTCACCGATTTTATGTAACACTATTTATTTATCTGAATGCTAGATTATTACCGTAATGAATGCAAATATTGTATCGGACGTAATCGTTAATCAATTAGACGTTAAGGTCTTGAGCTAGGTCGTTACTTTCCGATTAGTATAATTCTATTGCTATTCGAAATAGCCTGTATTGTTAAAAACCCTTACAATATCGCCGTCCATTAGCGACAATCTATTTACGTATGTAAGATAAAATATTTATTTAAATGTCTGCACATTTAATTTCATTCACGTCGTGTACCAATGTATCTAATGAAATAAAGTTTGCTTTTCCAATATGGAAAATCTTTTATCCAGCGAAGCGAAGAATCCTGTTTCTCTTTCATAACTGAAATATGTTTTACGATAGATAGTACTATATAGTATTAATCCAATTTGTATATTAGTAAACCAACACCAATAAAACTATGATGAGTTAGCCGCCACCGTTTTAGTAAAGCGTTATTGGGACACCAGAACACCAGTGAATGTAAGTGAACACGTGATTATCCCGGTGCAAGTACACGCTTATCAGATCATTATCTAGACCAGACGAAGTTATCAATACCGAATCGTTACCGGTTTTAATTTGGACAGATCTTGTTATAGCTTGACAGCCATATTGTACTGTTAAACTGTCTCAGATAGTTATTAGAAGCGCTTTCATGTCACGAATTTGTGACTCAAACGATTAAAATGTTTCCTCGAATCGATTGGTTTAAAAAGGTAAAAGTTAGGTAAATATTGTCTGAATTATAAAATTGGTTGAATTTGTCGATTGTCACTTGATAGTGATAAGAATATTTGTCTGAATGATCTGATAAGCGTTCGGTGTGAGTGCGAGCGAGCGAGTGCAGTAGACGTTCGCGCGAACTCACCGGCGCTCGTTCGCGTCTTGTTCGGACGCGGTTTTTGCTGCTGCGCGCTATATCCCTTCCCCTGGTAGTTGTAGTAGTCGCCGCCGGCGGCGTTGTATTGCGCGTTGTATTCTCCAGAGGGCTGACTCTCTTGAGGACACGAGTCAGATTGCGCACCTTCGCGTTGTTTCGACGGCGCGCCCATCATCGGTTTGACGTCGCCGCACAACGGCAGCTCTTGCTGCTGCTGCATGAAGGCGACGCTCATGGCGGTGGCGTGCGCGACGGCCGCCTGGTAGTCCTGCTGGCCGAGCGCGGCGGCCGCCACCGAGTCGGGCGTGGAGTCTTTGGGAGGGGTCGGGGGGAAGGAGAACAGGGGGTGGGGGTGCGGGTGCTGCGCGGGGGAGAGGGGCTTGTCCGCCGGCGCGCCGTCCTGCTGGAAGCCGCTGCCCCACGCGCCGCTGCCGAGCGCTTTGGAGTCGAGCCACGGGTGCAAAGGCGTGTGGAAGTGCGGCCTGCACACTTGACCACTACCACTACTTAACGTTCGACCTAGAAAGAAAACAGTTGCGTTAATTAATAAACAACTCGTGATATCTATTTTTAAATAAACTCGCGCTTGTATCTGCATTCGACACGATAATGAACTACAGAACCAAAAGAAAACAAAAAGTAAATTAAATTCGTTAAAATATATTGTATAATAAACAGACGTCAGACTATCGCAAGCCTTTAATTGAACGAAAATGAATAGCCTAATTACTTTATTAAGATGGTATAGATAACATTTTCTTAATAATAGAACTATTTCACATGACATCTTCATTGTTTAGGATTAACGTTATATTAAAGATAAATATAATGGCTATTTGATAATTCGTACACAATATGTCAAGTCACGACGCGGTAAAAACAAAGGCTGGAGTTTTCCGAACTGTGGCAACAAAGGGCAATTAAAATAGCCGGTTGTATGGAAATTTTGTTAATTTAACAATTACTCTGTCAGTATAATTATATAGTGTAGTGATTTGTTTACGTTTTTTTAAATTATCTGAAAGTGTAAATCTCTCTCATCTCAGAGTTTCTATTCTGATATTTACTCATTAAGAACGTACTTAATTGTTAATATTTAAATTTGCTCTTCTTATTATACCGCATGTTTTTATTTATTTTAAGTAAATCTTACGAATAAAAAAATGATGTAACGGTACATACGGTTCTTTGTCCTTAATGAAATTCTTACCTAGGTACATATTAAATTTTAAATATTGGCAAACATTATATTCACACTATATATTACTACACACACCCAAAAACGCATAAAACAATGTCATCCACATACATAATCGTATAAACCCAACAATTCAATGATTCAGCGAAACGGCATTAATCAAAAGACCAATAAAACACGCTGATAGAAACCATATGTACCAATACAATTTAGGTAAGTTCACTCCCCTTTCAATTTCACGATTATTATTTAAAGAATTCGAACATATGTACATTTGCAAGGGTGTTTTAATAACTGTGTGACTATTGGCTCACTATTCGTAGGGTACATCCCTTGTGAGTTGTGTACAATGGAATAACATGCGGTGCGCTACGGGCCGCTAATTATTGGGTTCGAAAATGTTAACAGTTTTCAATCGCTTCATATATGTTCATGTTTACAATACAAATTGCTGCTTTCGACTACCAGCGTGAAACTATCTCTATGGCTAGTTATGGTATACGCATACAGAAACATTGTCGCTTGAAAATATTTCAAGATAATCACATCTCTATTTTTAAGGAAAATATACGACATAACATTGTTTTAAAAATTCTAGCATTTAAATAATCAAAATAAATTTAAATAACGTAGATGCACCGTAGCTACATTTTCACAAGGACAATCCTAACGAGAATCAGATAAGAAATCAAAGTAAATATCTAAGTAGGTTATACGAACATCTAATGAGGTCGTAAACATGAAAACTATAGAATTTATATAACCAGCGAGCGATATATGAGAGTGGAGCTCAAATTTAACTAGTTTTTTAACCCTTGCCCGCATCGATCCTGCCCAGGTGTTGATCAGAGAGATAAGTCCCAGATTGTTATCAACGTGCACCCGTAGTGTCTAGCATGAGGTAAGTGGGCACACGAAATTCATTAGTGATTGTGTGTTTACAATATTGAACGGACGGATTGATTTGATGGGCTCTTATTGGGGCTTTAAAACTGGTATGAAAAGTCTCCGTTAGATGATTGTTGATAACTATTCGTTAATGAGGAACTTTTCGTGACTGGGATGTAAGGAAAGTTTTGTTTTGTATTGTGATCAAACAATTTGAAATTTTTACAGTAGAGAGTTTAATTTTGCTTAAAATGCAAGCGATGAAATGTGTACAAATTATCAAGCGAAAATAAGAATCGTTATATCATCGGCAACCAATCGATACAAAATGTGCTTCTAACTAAAAATTAATTCACTCATATAGTTACGGAAAAACGAATAGCACAATATTAGGCCGCGTACACAACAACGTTTTGACAGCGGCCGCGCCAACGGGAGCCACCCCTTACAATAGCAGATCGGGCGATAGCGTGTATGAATAATTTCCCTTATCGCACCATCTAGCCACATGCCCTACCTGCCCCCACCACGTACCATCAAAGCGACGTTTCAATAAAACCGTGCGTAATGTACCGGGTTAAATGATTTCGCTATGCTACTATTTTGGCGCCAATCTAATGTATAGTTTCTAAATTTGAAGCTGTATTTTTTTCTTTACTGCATGTAAATACTAAAAGTTTCAAAGTCAGATTTATTTATTTAATTCTCATCTAAAATCCAAGCCTTATTTCACTATAGCAGTAGCAGTTCTTTAAACAAACTGTATAAATCTCAATACACTATTCAGAAGCGCACGCTGAAATCCATGTCATTCAATACTGTGCCAATAAATATCTAATCCCGCGAAAAGTACCTAAGCAAACAAAACAAGTAAATACGAAATCAAATCATAAACCAATCAATGCGGGTTCTCACAGCAAACAAAGCACCGGAATTGAACCCCAACCCCTGCCTGTGTCCGCTCGGCAGATGCAACTAGAGATGCTTATCAGACCGAGCCGCGGGGCATTGCAAGTGTTGTTACAGAGACGCCACTTTTGTAACGGTTTTTGGTAACATTTTTCATGTACCTAGTCACAAATCAATAATGCGTTTTTAAAAAGTTATCTCAATAAGCTTTTTTACCGAATTTTCCAATGAATACAAAAAACATTTTAAATCTCCTTAAATCACAAATCCCTTGACCACTATTTGAAATAGAATATTAAATATATGTATAGTTACAAAGAGAATAGAAGAAGCTCGTTTACGTCCTCACGAGCGATGGCTTAACATGTCACACGTTTCTACTTGGACTTCATAGTTCATACTTTACTGTCCGCAATGAAAGGTGAGAGTTGTAGGCGTCAAGGCCACAAAAGCGTCGTTCAGTCTACCGCAATATATTTGCGAGTACAGCTAGGAAAAAAGTCCTATAATTTAAATCAAATAGAAGTATCCCTTGGATTTCGTTTATGTATTTGATAATTTGAGTAAACATCATTCAAATATTGGAAATGGTTGACTTATAGAAATTTTTTTGTCATATACTTCAGATGAAACTAATATAGTTTGATGGTCGACTTTGCTTGCTGATCGTACGACCCTATCCGCATGCAAGCTGCGTACCGACGCGCGTATCAACAGCCTTAATAAACTCACACGGCAACATATCCCTTAGATACATCGAGTTTAGGCGTGTTATCCTTTGTTCTCACACCATCATTACGTGCTCAATCATCGAAACGCGTGTCGCCCTTATGTCCTTAGTTTTAGACATTACTTTGCCACAGCCGAATCCCTGTGAAATGTCCGACGTGTTAGCGAATGATAAATGTAGGCGTCAATATCGCGTATCGGATCTTGCCGTTCGCACGCCGAATTAATTTTAATTTATTGATCGTCGTATCGAGTATTTAAGATACCCACTATAAACATGTGATGCTAAACCACCGATATATTGCATACGATACATCTAAATTGTTATATAATCGTATTTATTATGCCATTCGAGTTGCAGCTAGTTTTGCATGCAAACAAACCGACCGCCCATATTTGGAGTAGGTACAAAATTGACGACTCATAAAAGCAGTTTCCGAATCGATATATATGAATAATTTATTTAAATGAGACGTTTACAGCGTGGGAATATGCAATTTGAGACATTGGTGATGATTTTTTTTTGTTGATAAATGTGTTGAATTTATTACAAAATATTCCCACATAATATGTTGATAATCTTGTAAATATCAAGTATACATACCTCTAATGTGTCGGCTCCAAGGTGACGATGTTAAAGATAACATAATGATATTGTTTTCAGATTTTGACAAACAAGTCCACTATTTAATTTGATTAATTTAAATGTTGAATTTCATGGTCAAATTCTATTTTGCATAGTGATACTAATTTTTATACTTACTGCCACCTAACCTACGTATAAATAGACCTATAATTTATATTAAAACACGTTATTTTTTAAAGATTGTATCTAGCAACATTAACAATATATTTTGCTAATGCATTAAGTATTAACCTATAACATTTGAAATACATTTTCCAACCTACTAGAGTACGCAGCACCGCATTCATCATGCCACACATGATGCTATCATTTACATTTACGTAATCATTATGCGCCGATTCAATACAATGTCCTTCTAATTCTTATAAGTGTTCGTCCAAAAAATGTTTTACGACCAGCCATCCGCGTCCCGAATGGTAAATCGTGAGCCCGGGCGGTCACCTCACGTCACTCTGATTGGATTATAATACTTTTATATTACATTTCTTATTATCGAGCTACTGTACCGTGAGAGGCTACACGAGGAATAACAACGAGCTAAACGCACTGGTGTGATTTGGAATTCTTTGGACAATTAGTAATAATCGATTTGGTGACACTCTTCATAGTTCATACATACAAAATATATACACGATACTGAGCATAAAATCAACATAAAACTTTGCAATAAAAATTGCATGACACTTTAAAGCTCAGTGTTGCCAAAATAGCGATTCTAATTTTTATCTATAAGTTCAAGCGGTTGCAAACTTTAAAGTTTAAAGGTAAGTAGCGTACCTACGTATAAACATACTATAAATTTCATTAGCTAACCGTATCTTTATTTTTATAGAGTAATGACAATAAAAGTCGTAGATTTACATCCTTCGAGTAACCAAACTGGCACGTCAATATAATTATCGAAACAGCAGCCGTTAAGCCATCTCGGATTAGAGCGAACTCGTCGTGGGTGTCTCGCCGAGATTTATGGCCTCATATCAGAACGTTTATAAACTTCCTATAAAAACTATAACCAGTGCTTAATAAATATGAATTGTGAACGGTCTAACAGCGGCCGCGTGGCGATTGTTTTGTATTGGCGAGAAACAGGTTCCATACGATTCGATGTCGCGTTTGCTTACAATATGACCTTATTAAATAGACCTGCATGGTTATTTATGGTACACAGAAAACCTCCTTGTAAACTTTGAATTCCAACTTATTTCTATGGCTCTACGTTCGCCTTAAATATCATTAGGTTTTATTAATGTCACTGTGTAATACTTGAATAATGTACCTACTAAAATTACACTTGAAGTAGGTATGAATCATAGCTATAAATGTAACAAATTTTCCTAGCTTTAAATTTCGATCGTTATTCTTTAACTTTGAAAATATCCATAGTTATTATGCAATAAAGCATTAGATATAATTATTACGCTAATCCAAAAACTAACCACGAAGCTAGATAATTTGACAACACATTCGGCTGCACCGTGGCATTTCTTTGCATACAAGGCATGTAATTTCAAGGCTTGCGCCCTGCATATGAATGCCTGACGGTTCCAAACCCGGGGTGGGACATTGTATTTTTATTTTCTTACGAACCCATCACTTCTCATTAAGTGGCGTTTGGAGAATAACTTAACATCACTAATGTCCGGACACGAATTTTATTGTTATTGCATTTTAATAAATTTTTCATTGTTCGATGCGTTGTCGATGGCTTTCTTTCGTTTCCGAGTAAGGAAGGAAGTAGCCGGCTTTTTGTTTTAGCTGGTATTCGACTGGTTAAATTAATATTGTTTAAGTGGACTATTGGGACTTTATTATGAGTTTAAGTTTCTAAGCGTGTCCTTTTTATATCCTGTACAGACAAAAGCAAATATTTATGTCCTAGTATAGATAACGTATTCCATATTTTTTATCATTGCTATATTTAAATTATAATTTAATCCGTGTACTCATATAGCTCGGATTTACATTCCGCATTAATGATCCGGCTATAATGTGGTCAGTTCAAAGACAACGGTGTTTAACCACGAAAAGAATCGGTTAGTCAGCTAATGTTACAAATAAAATGTTCGGCGATAGCAACCATGTTAATAGATCCGTAAAAATCTATCGAGCACAGAGCAGTCGGATATGTCACGGTACATTTGTGATTAGGGTTGCCAGCTGCAAAAAAAAACGATTTAATTTTTCTTAATATGGAGTTTATTGACAGACATGAGGCAGGTCGTTTAAAGAAAATAAACCAAGCAATTTATGTGTAGCATGGCCATTTGCGTTTTTCATAACCAGTATACCTATATAACGTATTTATTTCAACTATTCATAATAACAGGAAAAATTTTAATCGAAAATGAAATGTTAAAACTTAAAACATTTCTTTCATTACCTCATTTCAGACAATATCAAGAGCCATAAACCTTAGTAGCTAAAAACTAAATAATAAGCCATGCTCTAAATACATGCGTATCATTAGGTGACAGCCCTGCTAATGATTCACATCAAACGCACCGCTCCTTGCTATGCCGGCGGCGTGCGCGCAGCCTCTAGAAAATTTCCACTACACTTGCTACGACAGACCACGGTTTGATGAGCTGGTAGCTTAACACTGATACAATTCTATTTGAATTTAAATTATACAGCATTATACATTAGTTACAAGTTTAAAATTAGAACAGGTATGCCGACTTAACCCTTCAATTCCCAGTGTCACCTGTAGGTGACAGTAGTTTAATTTTTTTTTCTACCACATGAAAATTTCTTTTTTTAATTCTACCACGTTTGTAGCAAAGCTTATTAGTTGAACTATTCATGTTTATTTTCTGGCAAAGCTAACCTTATGATATTTATCAAATTTGTTTAGTTGTTTCGCGCGTACTTGAAGAAGTCAGAGTTTGTGTGATTCCTTGAAGTATAAAGTGATATAAAAATGTCCCGACAGTAAGTATTGTTTTTTTTCTTATTGTATATAGTAACTGAATGTATTAGCTATAATATAAATATATTTTATGCTAAAAATAACTAATAGTATCTTCACTACAGCACTGAAAATATGCTGTGTCACCTGGAGGTGACACTGGGCATTATAATAACTTTATTATTCCGAATTCATTGTAAGTAATAACAAGACTGTTGTTTATATTTTGTCTTATTGCTAGGTGGTGATATTGTTTTAGAGCTTGTTTACGTATTACAGGTTGACATTAGATGAGATTGCCGAGGAGTTGCACGCCGGAAAAGACCCAGGCGATATTATTTTGTTTCCTCCTGATGATGGTGTGGTGACTGACGAAGATAATGGAGACGAAAACGACGCTAGTATTTTGCGTTTTTTAGTCGCATGTTTTAGTCACAAGTATAATGTCAAAATAGAACTTCCGTCTCTGGAGAAAATTGTGTACATGACGAGGAAGAACAAGTCGAAATACCGAAGAAAAAAGATATTAGAAAGCTTCTGATGAAATTATTACTGCCAAGTGGCATGACAACAGCATCCTTACCATCTTATCCAACTAACACGGATTGGATCCTATCATAAAAGTAGATCGCATTGGATTTGTGGATTTAAAACGGGTTTTGGCATAGAAACAGTTTGCCAAAATGCATGGCTGATCTAAGGGCTGATGGAAACTAACTGGACCTACTACGATTTCCAGCGGAATGTGGCAACCGTAATTCTGCCTGGGGCGTTTCAGCACAAATGAGAGTGCCCACAGAAGTGAGGAGTGCTGGATCTGTGGACGACCACTCGGCAGTCGATTGCTCACAGCGAAGATGCAGGTACTACCTATCACCAACGCACTAGAAAAATGTGCGCCAAGTGCAATATCGGTTTACTTCTAAAGTGTTGGTACATGTTCCACAAAAAATAAGTTATGTATTTTTTTTTCTACTTGTTCATAAATAAATATTATTATAATAAAAATCAATATTTTATTCCTACCAAAAAAAGAAAAACCTCGTTAGTCCTTTAGAGTCCTAAGTTAAAACAATGCCCAGTGTCACCTGTAGGTGACACCCTCATAAAAAAAAGGGGGGGGTAGAATTAATTTTTTTGTTCTTTGTTTTTGTCTTCGCCAGATGTCTCTAAACTATTTCAGTAAAAGAGAAATGCAAAATTGCTATTAACTTAGACATGGGAATTGAAGAGTTAAAGTATGCAGTCTATGCAGCACTGCAGGAACTAATGAAGATAAACTCAGAACATGACTAAACCCTGATCTTTGCAACGCACATTTATTATTCCAGCTACTAACATTCGCACGTCAAAGAGGGACCTTAGAACAAACGTCGTTCGTCACAAAACATAGCCTTGGCACTTGCCATATGATTTCAATGATAACAATATCGGAGTATATAATATTAGGCACGACATGAGTGGAATATGAGTCGTCATAATCATTTCCATAATTAATAACCGTAGCTCGATCACGATTTCTATCATTAAACGTGATCTTGGCTTTTCAACGAGCAAGTAATTGTTTTACAAGCTACGATTTATAAGGTTATAGGAATAGCGAAATTACGTAGTCGGTTAACGTTCGCGGGGTCTCTCTGACCCCACAATCTTGACAATGGCCGGGCGAGAGGGCCGGTGTTCCTATAATAATGCCTATAATGACGGCGCCGGTCAGCAGCCCGATTACATAACCGCTCGTGACTTGCGCATTACGGTATCGAGAAAAATACGCGACCAACGTACCCGGCTGAATGACAATATGCTACAATTTCATAAATAGACCAGTGAACGGGCTAAATTAAAATGCACTAACTGTTGCTCGAATTCCGTACAACGCTGGCTATCATAGTTACCGGCTTACTTACTGGTTATGCAAATTAACGATTTCATGTATTAAAATTAACTCATATAATTATCTTATTACAGTAATTACCATATATGTACATTTATTACGTGTTTAGAAACATCAACGGGAACACAGTTTACTTACGCCATCTTATTTAAAATTATTTATAATTTTAATAATTCATACCGCCATACAATTTTAAATTAAATGTATTATAAGGTTTAAGGCATAGGTATTGTTACATTTTGTGTGTTATAATCAGTCAGTACCTACTACATTTCTAGAAAATTTGTCATCTATATTAATTACGTTTAAAAGCGATTGCGGCGCTACAATCAAATACAATTCCATAAACGTAATTGATATAGATAAATCGAGTTACATTATATCTTACTCAGCAAATTAATCAATGTTGCAGCCATTGTTGGCGCTATTTAGAGATCATTTCCAATATCACAATATACCTACAAATGAGGAATTAAACAAATGACGTCACTAGACATAAACATATTCTTTTTTTATTAAAAATCACACGGAACAAAAGGACATAAAATTGGCCTGTGTATAAAAATATAAATAAACATAAACGGCGTTAAAGAGGCAAACATTATCGCTTACTTTCGGATTTTTAAAGTAATTTCATACTAAAATTATCTGTTATTTAGAAAACAAACTCGAGACAAGCAGTAAGAGTAAATGCACCCGTAGCAAGGGTCTTGATGATAGTGATTGAGAGGGCACGCGTTCGCAAACCACAGATTATCACCACTAAAAATTATCTATAACAAACACTGGAATAACAATCGATCCTTGGAGCAGTATTATATTATCTGAACTTGTACATACATCTTGTTTATCTTGGTTTTGTAAGCATGGAATATGGAGAACATTTAAACAATACCTACCTCAGTGGAATAATAGGTACAATTATTAATTGTGAATGAATATAATTAGTCCCTTAATTACTTTGTTATCTTTTTAATATTTTAAGCGGATTGAAAAGTATATCCTGATTGCTATTACGCGCAACCATTGTGGTTGCGTATGCATGATAAGAGAATATAATTGATGATAACGCTTAATCATAAGAAAATCCCATTTGCAAATATAAAATATCACGAACGAACGTTTTAATCATTCCCTCAATAGAGCTTACGTAAATCGATACACGGTGGAAGTGCGATCGCGTGGCGAACTTAACAAAGAAAGACAAATGCGATAGTTTCTATACAAAGCTACGAATGGACACCTCCATTCTTTACAAGCGGTCGGTAATGAGTTTACGTAGAGTCTAGCTGGTAGCTACGTAACAACGGAATATAAATCATGGCTCGCCAGGAAATCATTCATCCTCAGTAATGTGCTGCGAAAATAGCCTTCCAGGCGGAACCGACTCGTGCGACGCTAACGCCCTCTGCCCTAAATGTTTTAAACTAGAAATTATGGCGTAATGAAAACATTAATCTTGATTCTTGCCTGAGCGATTTCTGCAAGGTGCCGCGAGACACAGTACACTCGCTGAATGCTTAAAATGCCGAGCATTGTTCGCCGGCACTTATAAGTTTTATTTATAGAATTTAAATATTTTCAGTGGATTAAAAGCTCACATCGTAATTATATTTAAAGAATTTTGACGTTACGTTTTTCCTCTTGAGATGTAGTCAGTACAAATAAAATTCTATTCATTCGCAACTAGATAGTTCCTCAGAGTCTTAGTTCAGTTCATTAACATGACATTTTTAACATTGCTTCTGCTTAAAGTTCATCCCAAACTGCATAGCAATGACAAATCGTGACATAACCACCGAATCATCCACACTAACTCATTTACAAACATATCTGAACCTGTACCTCTTTAGACAATCGAAATTCGACTCTTAATTCATCGCAATATGTATCTACGGTCACTCGAGGAGATGTAGAATTAATTTGGTAAATGAATACACGAATTGAGTCGGGTCGGCCGCATGCCTTCTCTACCTTCATCCATCAAGCTCTCGGCGAATCACCTTCAGCGCGGCAATCGACCGGAAACAAGCGGGACCCGCAACAGCCTCCAAATTGGACGAAGGGACCCCCGATAAATAACAATGTAAACACAACTATCAATCTTATAAAACCTTCTCGTGTTATTAATTAAATCCTTAATTCCCGATATTGTTTATTTAAAAGTGTTATCGATAACGAAACCCCGACAGCGTTGTTCCCGTCGCTATATTACGTAACGCAAAACGTGAACCTTACGGCTATAAACTTAAAGGTTACCTCTCACTCACCGAACCGGATCCTTTGGCATAATAAAATTGTGCTATATTTTTTCTTTCGCGTTCTATAAAGTCGGCAACATCAACTATTACCATCGGATTGCATCGTGTCGCATTTGCTAAAACTCGTAATCTGGAATTTATGCGATTGCTATCTCTCTCCTTCTTATTTACAGTGCATATGTTTTGTCTCTGATTGTTATACCTAGTCTTAGTGATTCAAATGTGAGTCGTCAATATTTGGATGCAATCAATCAAAGTTAATCACGCGAAAGATATACAAGCTTGCATACATTTAGTTCTTAGTGACCGGTGATTGTTCAACGAACCGAGCGCTGGGGTCCGTTTTTACCCCAATAATTACGGATTAGAAAAACTCACTCGCGAGTTGTGTATTAAGCAAATTGTCATGACGTAAGCAACTTTGTTAATTACCTTTTAATAAGAGGGGTCGGAGAGCTAATATTGATTAAAGTTTTTGTGGCTCTCTTGATCGATTCTTACACGGTCTGTTTATATCGAATATTCCAATATAAGCATGAAAAATCTGATTATATAGATAAACAGGAAGTTCCGCTTACAATAAAAAAGACAATCAAACGAGTAAGGCATAGGTTATTCATAAGCTCATTTTAGTTTGCCATTCATATTCATTCATTGAAATGGTTATTTTTCATAGAACAGATATTTTTTAAATCCAATTTTTTTTCAATTTAAATTATTATTGAAGCAAAGATCTTCTAGGACGTAATCGTAAAGGAAGTATAATGGTATTATACCTGTCTAGATAAGATATGAAAAGCTTCACGGTTCATATAAAGGGGACACACGGGGCTGCAATTTTTTTCATGCATTATACTATGACCGACTTTCAAGACTAAACGTAAACCAACACTGTTTTTCACAAACAAACTAAACTACAAAAGTAACGTATTTAGGTTAGTACCGTGCTTAGAAGCATTATCGATCGGAAAGTTTCAACAGCGGGCCCAATTAAAGTGAACACTGTTTTCTATTCGAGCTATTTGTTTGCAACTAATCGATTTTTCTATTAAAAACTAGTGTAGTTTACATTGCTGGGACATGCGAGCCATGATAGTTCAATATTTTGTCCTTGTGTTCTATTTTACAGTAATATTATATCTACAATACTTTTTTATGTCCTCAACTAGGTACTAATATTATAAATGCGAAAGTTTGTAAGGATGGAATATGGATGTATGTGTATGTACCTTTGTTTGTTTGTTACTCTTTCACGCAAATACTACTGGACAGATTACAATGGAATTTATCACACATATTAACGTTTATTTTGTAGGTATCTATATATATTATAGTGTAATTATGTAACGTGGATTAACACATAGGATAGGTTTTATCCCGGAAATCCCACGGGAACGGGAACTATGCGGGTATGTCTTTGAAAACGCGGGCGAAGCCGCGCGCGGAAAGCTAGTGTAGATATAAATTCATTGATAGAAGACATGTACTTATCTATTTAGATATTGATCGACATTGAAATAAGTGTGAAGGTGTAAAGCAAATAAATCTGCGCCAAAACTCCGACGGAAAACAAAATCTTATCTTACAGATAGTAAGATTATCACAAGTGCCTACTTATTATTATCAATATGACAGTATTTTCAGTATTAGTCAAGGATGTGCAAAAAAATTATCTATGTATTATGATAAACGTCTTAGTTTTATTTTTCTTTAAATTACTTATAACCTTTAAACGAATTTATTGCACACATAAAATGTGAATCCGGAAAAATCTATAAAAATGCAATTTTTTACGTTCTTTGTATAGTTAGGTATTTGAAGGTTATAGTTGATTGGAGCTTTATCGAAGCTTGGATTAAATTACGGTTTATGTCACGCTTAATATTTATTTAATTGAAAAAGATAGGCCATATTTTATTAAAATACCAATCTGCAATAAACATTTAAATTTTATATCGTATAAGTATATCTAGACATGAATTTTTAATAAAAAAATAAAATTATACGAATAAAACACAAATAATTATCAGATTCGAATGATAATGATGTCCACAAATTAGCGTTTTTCTACAAGTTAATGTTGTTATTTATATTTATCTTCAATGTAATAGATAAAAACCTGCATATTTTCCTTGTCAAAACGGAGTTCACAAGCAATTTAGTAGGTAGGTATAATTCACCTTTTTTTTTAATAAAAATTGTATGATAAAACTTTTTTGTAAGTTTGTCAAAATTTCTCTCCACCCGCACCTCTCTATCTGTGTTTATTATTAAAATTGTTACTCTTAAACTATCTTTCTTAATTTTTATCGAATATGTATTTACTGCAATTGCGTCATATTGAACAAGCAAATGCCTGTTAAATGAATTGTGACGGCCAATAAACGCCCGCTCTGATGAATAACGGACTGACTTAATTAATCGTGAAGCTTCTGCGACTTTCCGTTTTTTATTAGAGCCTTTAGAATGCTAACTCGCGGTCTAATCTGAGACGGTTATGTGCAAAAAAATTATTTCATTCCTCATTCCTTAAGCATCATTTTGGTCTTTAATATTTATCATTCGATGTTACATCGAATATACTGATGTTTTTCATACGTGAATTCCATTAGTTTGAGCGAAGCGGTTTGGTATATAACAAATGTAAGCTATGAATATTGATGAGGGATAAATTAAATCGACAGCTTAGTACAAAACTTTTGACTGATTAAATGCGATGCAACTTCAGATGACGTCGCAACCCTTTTCGAATAAGTAGATATCCTTTGCATTCTTACTATATACACCTACCTACATAAAAAAAATAACAAGGCTACAATTTTTAAACAAAAAATAACTATACAAAGCGTCAAAAATAAATAAAAATAAGTATCCATAAAAAATCCAGTAGGTATATGATGCTCTACCAAAAATTAAGCTTTTCAATCGTTTGGAATAACAAAAAAATGACTAAAACTGTATTATCATTCCAAAAAAACGTTCATTATAGTATCATAAAAAAATTTGGAAAATCCGAAAGTGCACGCCTCATAATTTTTTTTTAATAAATATTTATTAATTATTATTTTTGTTTGTTTAATAACAATTAAACCACATCGAATCAGACCCTGAAAAATGAAAGGGTTCTATTCCTGAGCATACTCAAGCGTAAGAGAAAAAAAAAGACTCGATTAGTAAAGTATTTCGGTCGCTATCGTGTTAACAAGAAAAAGGATCCGCACATACAGACACACGGACGTCCAAGACAGAACTTTTTTAAACTGTTTTTTAACTAGTTTAAATAACAAAAATTACATCAAAAATATCATGAACGTTAAAAATAGTGTTTTTTCTTAATATGTGTGTGTATGTATTATCTTACAAGTGCAATGTATGATAAATAAAGACATTTTAAGTTTGAAAAATCAGATGTTTTGCGCGAAGTGACAGTAGTACCTACCCACCTCAACGCTTCGCTTATGAGGCGTGCAAAAGTAAACATACGCCATACATTCGGTATGTGAACTGAACAGAATATCGTCTGGAAAGTTTAACAGTAAGCTTCCAGTCCGCCGCCCACGGCTTCTGAACACATCGCTTTTAATTTACTTCGAAATTGTTGTATAGACTCATATTTCGTTCAATAACCTATTGCGCGAAAAATAGTTCAAATTACAAATTATTTTTTAAATTAATAACGTGTAAGATAAAAAATGTAAGCGCGGCTTGCTTCTGTTTAGGTAACTTTTTCATGTGTTAAACTTTTCAGTAAATATACAAGAATCGATTTGTTTTAATTTATCAAACAACAAAGTGTTTTTTTTTTTTTTGTAATTCATTTTCATTGTTGAAAGAATAAAGTAAGAATAAATTACTAACTATAAGGTAGAAACAAACAATTCATCGTCCGACGATAAAATATGTCATTATGCACTAAAAAAAGTTGATTCAAGAACGTAGTTAATGTAATTTGATAAAATCAACATTTTAACACGATAACACCACAGACTTTCTATTTCAATTAGCGTGAAGTTATCTACGAAACAATTAGCCACCATGTTTTGTAAATCATAACGCGAATTAAATTCGCGCGTTATCTCCGCAAAAACTTGTAGCGTTTACGAATAGATAGAGTCGATAGGGGGATTAGAATAGCGATCAAGTGTTCCCATAGGTTTCGCTTGGAATGCGTCTGGTTCGGGGGAAATAATTAAAGTTTCATGGCATCATTATTTAGCGTCGGCTGCGGTGGTGTGCGTGAGGAGGACATGTCGTTGCGCGCGCGCTGGCCCCGCCCCGCGGCACTAATTGCGCCAATCTGAACGCAACGTTTTTTACGCACGCAACGCTACGCACAATTCGTATTGCGTTAGAATACGTTTTTATTTATCGTTCCATTGTTGGCGGTTTTGCCGATTGGCTGTTGCAGTTGTATTATCTGGATGCATCGGAAAATCTTGCATGAGTTTTCTTTTAATTTACATGGAATTAAATGAGCACTTATGTAATGATCTGAGAATAAACTTTATATGTATTTATATTTTATATGTATTACATTATTCTTCAGTGCAAGTTAACCTACCTACATTTCTTATAATAGCAATAACATTTTATAAATTGCAAAGCCATGTACATTAAACAACTATTACAACGCACAATAATAAACTTTAGAACAGTTCCGCTTCTTGATTTTCACTTGATTGTAAAACAGGCGTACGGCACTCAAAATAATACATTTAGATTTGAGAAACGCCACTTAAACATAACTGGCATTTCTTTGTTAAAACAACGAATGTTTGCGACTCTAAAAATGCCAAGTGACTAACGATTTTGGCAGAAAACGAAGGTGAATATTAATTAAAATTGAAACTTCAAACACTTTAAAGCCAGACACAAATAAAAGTGTGATGGCTTCAGTGCTAATTGACCCAGGAGTGACATGAAGAGACGGGAAATTAAAAACGGTAAAGTTGATATTTCATGAATGGAAAAGCTAGTCGTTTAAATTCCTACCTAGGTACATGTACCTAGGTAGTATGTACCTATATAGGGAAGTTCTTACATCCCATGCAACTTTAAGTGACTTTGCAAGCGTAATTGGAAAATGTTTAGTAGGTAGAGACGAAAAAATAATTAGGTTATAGGAACATAAATAAAAAATGGTTCATAAAATTATGTTGCCTACTCTAATATTGTAAATAACTGTTTGCTTAACATAAAATCTAAAGACATTGTATTAGGATAATGTTGCAGTAATGAAACTTTATATTAGGTAAAATTCTTCGTCGCTATGCCATTTGGGACTTTATAATGAAATTACTTTGTTAACATATTTAATATATTCTATAGCTACATGGGACTTACAGTCTTTTTGCCATAATTATAAAACTCAAATACGTTTGACGTTATTGTTTCAAAATGTGTGAAATGGACGATCATTCGCCGATACAGATTAATTTCAATGTTTGTTTTATTTAACTTTCCCGGACACACGATACCTACCTACGTCTCTTTATATTTTTTCATTTTATTGCTTAGTTAACGGGACAGAATTTCTGTGCCTATTTTATGCTTTAATTACTAATACTTTCTTGTTTTTAAGCTTCATATCTTCATTCTTATACTCTTCACAATCAAAGAAAGATCTTGCTCTTTGGAATTTATTTGTTACTACACCAACTAACTTGTTACTTAGGTCGATTTTATGACATTTTTAACAAGTGAAAATTCATATAAAAATACCTAGATAGTAAATTTTTAATTTATACAATGATGCAAATGATCATCAATCGATTTGAGGATGAATTTTTAAGCTGCGACATTAAATAGATACTAAATAATAAATTGTAAACTTTTATTTCATAAATACAAAAACCCGTAAGATAATAGGTACTAACAACCAGCGCCGCGTAAACTCAAATCCTATGCACTATATAAGCCCTACACATTTCACACTAACGTCGACATGACAATACGCCCGTGTCTGGTCTAAGCATTGCCTACCCAATTCATTGTTTTGTACATCACATACGTATCAGTATCTCCGGCATTAAGGCCAGTTCTACATTCCACGATGGCTATATATCCTCTACTAGATTTCCGCCCGCGGCGTCGCCCGCGTTTTCAAAGGAAAACCCGCATAGTTCCCGTTCCCGTGGGATTTCCGGGATAAAACCTACCCTATGTGTTAATCCAAGTTACCATAGAAATCTAAATAACAAGACACTAGAAGTCGTAAGCGTGCGTGACCTTGTCGCCACTCAGGTGATGTTCACATCACCAGTGCATTCGTCACTGTTCAGTTGCTCTGGAGACGTATGAGTGTATACATGGTGTGTTTCAGCAATTCCCATTGCGGAAATTCTTCCACAAGTTGTAATTATACTTATAAAGGAATAATATTTCATCGGAAAATATTTTTTTTTAGAAATAATGCCGTTTTTCCTTAAAATTATAGAATATTTACAAGTATTACGAGTGTCACCATAGTAATCGAAATAACAATGAATGACACAGTCGACCATTCTTATTATCACGTTTGTTCGTATTGGAGCAAAAAGTCTCACATACTTAGGGATGTTATTCTAAAATAAACCGTAAATTCGTGCGTTAGGATACATATTCAAAAGCTTAATTTAATAGTTAAGTTAGTTTTCACTAAAATCAAGCTGTCCAATAGAAGGCATAGTTTACTTGTGTGTACTGTTTAGCTTTCGGTTTGAATGTGTTGATTTTGGCGACAGCGGTTTTCATACGAATACGATACATTACAGCACTTCTATGTGTCTTGTTATTTAGATTTCTATGCAAGTTACCCTCTATATGTGTGCTAAATTTCATTGTAATCGGTTCAGGAGTTTTTACGTGAAAGAGTAACAAACATTCATTATTCATACATCCATACATCCATACTTACAAACTTTCGCCTTTATAATAGTATTAAGATTATACAGTTACAATTTAATACATTAGCAATTTAAAACACGCTACAAATTGGTCATCATAGAAAGTTAAAAATCATGCAAATGTCAACATGAGATGCCAAGCGTCATAACTCTATTTAAATTGGCTAGAACATGTGTAAAATCAATTAGATAGTGATCTATTATTGGGGACCTTATCGAAACATAATCTCGTCGAATACCATATCTTCTGAAATAAGCGGTTGAAGCACAAATTGCTTTTCTTACTTCAAAAATTCGATATGGTAATGAAACAGAGGTGTTATAAAATAAATAATTTCGTCCATATCATCAATCGTGTCAGCATCAAATAAATTATAGCGGGTGCGTCAAATCGCCGGGCGGGTATCACATTACACTGCATTACTACCTCGAGAGCCTTTAAAAAACGAAAAACACTCTAGTTGTCGGTTGAGGATTATGTTTTATACACTTTTAGCTATTTAATGGCCTGTTTGAGTTAAGGGACTTGATGAATGAAACAACCTGTGCATTGTGTAAGACAAATCGTTGTTGCCTTCTTTCTACGAATTAAATTCTATCGTATATATAGGTACCTACATACTACTACCCCAGGAGTTTTTATTTCGCACTATTGACTTAGGTAAATACCTAACTATAGGTACCTAAGAGCCTTACTCCCAAGTAGCACCCATGCTGTGTTTGCCAGTAAGTGTTTGTTACATTAACCATGTTTGTTTATTTTGTGTATCTAAACTTTTGTAAAAATGTAAAAATGTAAACAAACGTTGGTAAACCAATAAATAAATAAATAAAACGCAAATAAAAACATTAAAATAAACCACGAAATAAAATATTAAATGAAGTAAGTAGTATCACTTGTAATAATGGTAGGTAAAGATAATCCATCTGTCAAGTAAAAATTCGACATTATCTTTCTTCTATCTTTACCACGTAAAAAGCTCTAAATGGTAATAAATAAAAAAAATATAACCGCAATTTTGCTGTAAAGATGTACTCGTTTGGCGAGTTGGTAAATGTTGTATGAAAATAAATGTCATTTAGTTTATGAAAATAAATAAGTACAATTATGCGGCGTTCGGGGTCAAGTGCGCGGTTGTCTCGTAAAATTGTTGATGAAAACCTCACATTTCATATAATTTTTGAGTAACATTCACTAAAAATATCTTCTGTAGTCCCCTAAGACGTGTGCGCTGATAAAAACGTGAGGCTATGAGCTATTATAGACGCAAATACATACCTATTTTGCTCCTTGTTATTTCTTAAAATGCATTTTTTTTCTCCATTAAACATTTTTGAATACAAAGAACATTCCTAGGTTACGTTTATTTCCTCAAATTATGTTTTCATTTAATTTTTTAGTACGTTATTACAATAAAGAACAAGATAAATTAATTCATGTATAACAACAAGCTTGTGTAACATAAAATAAACAAATATAATTTTTGAGCAAATCACCTTATTTCATTGCTTCAAACATTACGATGATAAAATAATGATAAAATACATACGATGATAAAATAAAATGACAATCAATGTTTTAAGTAATTTTAGTGGCTAATCGGGCCGTCCACTGTCGTGTGTCGACAAATGAATTTACCAGATTTAGATATAATCAAAGCATCAAGAAGCCGCATCGTGACTGAGAACATAACACGATAAGAGAGTTCGTTTACAAACAGGCTAAAATCGTACAGGGATGGGACACACATAAACTACAGTACATAACTGCTGTGAACGCGACGAAATCGATTCCCAGTTCCGATTCCGAGAACTGACACAGTTTCTTGAGTGTCACATCACTACCGACGCACCGCTTAATAAATTAAAAACGTCCACCACACGCCAATCTAGCCTTTAAGGACGAGCTTCAATATTAAATTTGGTGTGCGTTTCCATGAGTAGTTAAATTATAAAGCAGAGCCACCTGTCCCCACGAAAATCTTTATAGCGACCATAAAATTTAAACCTTAAAAAGCAAAAACAAAAAGTATGGAATGATTTTTTTCTTTTACGGTCCGAGGCCCATTTTAGATCGTGTTTACCTAAGCTGTCACCTTACAGAATGGCGATTTTGACTGGCCCGGCTCTGTTGAATTAATTGTGGAGTTTTGGAGAGATATCGTCTGATGCGCGATAAGATTCGGGGCTGCCTACCGTCCGCGTTTTGCTTTAAATACTGACAGTCTCACGGAATTACTACCCCGCTTAACATATTTAATTATCACGGCTCTCGGTTCTGCTAACTTTTCCGTACTTAATTTAAATTGTCGTGATTTACGATTGCGAATCTTCGAAATATTTAGCATTCGTAAATTTAATTAATACTTATAAATTACACACACATAACAGTCAGCTCGACTCAACTTTAAATGCCAAACTTCGCATAACTTCTTTGGCTACAATTTAACGACTGAAAAGACTTGTCTCTAATGTCTAATGATAAAGGTCAAGGATAGCATCTAATACACATATAGTAGGTACCTATCTATTACAAAAAGATTTATGAATAAGAAAAGTAATAGTGAAAATGTTGAACTCACCATGAGATCCAACAGCAGTAGAATAAGGGGCATGCATTTGCTGATGGTAGTAGCGGGCGCGGCTGTGGTGGCCGCCCTCTAGCGGCGAGTGGAAGAAGCCGTCCCCATTGGTCTCGGAGACGTCGCCGGCCGCCGGGCTGCCGTTCACGCGGCTGTCGTACCACCGCTGCTGCAACGCGCCCGCCCCCGCTCCGCCACCCTCACCGCTCATGTCCATGACCGCTGATCCGATCTCACAAACCATGCATCGCTTTTATACACACGCACTATGAGTCCGCACTCCTATCATCTCAATTCAGTCTATACGATATAACGTTCCTATCCCGAACGGCTGATGCTTAACCGTCCCGGATCGATCCGCCTCATGCCGCACGTATCTGAAACAATATAGATCAGTCAGAATCGACATTGAAAATCGAGAATTTAACAATAATTCCAAAAGTTTTCAAACTTCGGTCAAGTAAATGGTACATTGGGACGACAATAAATCTCATTTTGCAACCTTGTCCGCAGTCCGGAACATTGTTAAAATTGCAATTAAATTATTTTTTTGCTGTATGGTCGTGAAAAAAATTCCAAAAGTTCTGCAAACTTGGGGAAGTTTTCGATATAATATTTCATATCACATATTAAATTTGCAATCAATCTAAGTGTACGGAACATTGTTAAAATTGCAATTAAATTATTTTTTGCTGTATGGTCGTGAAAAAAATTCCAAAAGTTCTGCAAACTTAACACAGATATCGGAAATATATACCGAACGGTTGTATAAATTTGCATTCTTTTTGGTTGACCGGAACATGTTTATTTATAATTATTTTTAATTCGTGGTCATTTTTTCGAGTAAGGTGGTCTCGGAATAATTACAAAAGTTTTGGAACTTGGTTGCAAACTTCGAAAACATCTATTCTGGTGCATTTACAAATTTGCAACCTCATTCAGTTTAATAAAAAAAAAAAAACATTAATATTCAATATTAAAAGATGTTCCGTACACTGAGATTGGTTGCAAATTTAATATGTGATATGAAATATTATATCGAAAACTTCCCCAAGTTTGCAGAACTTTTGGAATTTTTTTCAGGACCATACAGCAAAAAATAATTTAATTGCAGTTCCGGACTGCGGACAAGGTTGCAAAATGGGATTTATTGTCGTCCCAATGTACCATTCACTTGACCGAAGTTTGATAACTTTTGGAATTATTGTGAATTGAATGTCTAGACTGACTGGAGTATAAGGGCAGCGGTAATTCGCACATCAAAGCAAATGAAACAATTAAATAAATCGGTATTATGTCAAAAAGAGACAATCAATTAAGATAAACCGGTGCGCTATCGAAAGACGTCCGCGATATCGACGCGCTTCCAATTTGATTAACTGATATACCGCAAATAACACTCGATACGAGCGATAAGTTACCAGGCATTAAGCGTTGTTAGCCAACTGAGTCGTGATTTTTATTACCGCTAAGCCAACTGAAGATATCTATCTATACTGCATCTAGATGACGGCGGTATTACTAAAGCCGCTACCGACCCGCATGTCGAAATCTTTCAGAGGAATTTAATAAACAAAGTGGACATTCACATTTTGTGTAAGACATGAATGTATAGAAATCGCCAAGTTTGTCTAAACCTATATAAGAAACTTGTAGTATGGAGGTGTCTTGGACGCGTTGGGAATAAATTATTTATTTATGCATGTATCGGCCTGACTTACATGCTCCAAGAATTTGCTTCATTTGATGATTTATTATGGTGATATATACAATACTATACGTACCTACATAAAACAGTAGCTGTTTAAAAACCTAAGAAGTAAATATTTATAGTCTTACCAAATCGCAACACAACTTGCACTATAAATACGTAAAATATACTTTTTTCTACCTTATGAATTGAAGAAATAAGGGCACCTACTTGGCAATTTTGTCTCACAATTTATATCAATAATTGTGCGTAAAATATAAGCAATAAATATGTAATGTATTAATGCAGTGATTACTAATGCTCGTATAAGCACTTACGTATTAATAATTAATTTGTATTATGATAAGATTATGTCAGTTCTCATAGATAAAATCGTTTTAACATTATCAATGTCTTAATTACTATTGGGTGTGATACATTACAATTTTACTTACATCGAATAAAAATTACATACTCATGTATGATTATTAGCAGTGATATCTGAGAATTGGATTATAATAATATTATGGTTACCAATACTGTCTTGTTGATATAAAAACGGTACATAACTTACCTACACTATAACGCACTAAAAATAACGAGTAATTTCTTTGAATATTATCTGGTAAAAATACTCTTGTATACAAAGAATAACATTACATGAACATATTAGTAGAGTCAAAACAAACATATCTAGGTAGAGAAAACTCCACAACAATGTAAAAAGATATCAATATGAAACTCACTTCTCAAATGGATCTCAGCATGTTTAAATTATAAAAGAAAAACATATTATCATAGACAATTTACATTAAAAAAAGTTCGAAAGTTAAAAACACCATAGACAAAATCTTATCAAAAGTTTACTTTTTAAATCAAATCGCGTACCTAATGCATGTCAATACAGCGGCATCATTGATAACTCTTGATTTGACTTAGGTACTTGTGTCAATAAGATAGTATAATCTGTGATCACGCGCTGATTTAGTTTACAATAGTTTTTCCCGTCTAAATATTGATACTTAATATGAATTATTTTTTATCTGTAATTCTTATTACAGATTAAAAAAACGTGTGCGTTAAGGTTATAAACATATATAGAGCGCAGGCCAAAGTAGGATTTTCTTCTAATGCTAATAATTGTCAATGCACTTCACTATTTAAAAAATGTAATTATAAACAAAAGCATCTGAATAAATAATATTTTGGCTTCAACAACGCATTAGCTTGTTAAGAACAAAAATTAAGAGTAGGTACAAGGTAGCGTCCTAGGTTTTAAAAAAAACTTAATTATTGTAAATATCTTCCTAGAAGTTCAAAATTAAAGTAATAGCACGTTTTTCTACTGCTTCAGCTTGAATTAAACATGTATTTAAAGAATAAGAAGAATCGTGTGAAACATTTATAAGAATCTAACCAAATCCCTAACCTCTATACACACTAAGTACTTATTATATAATTATTATGCAACCCTTATATTACTACCTATTCTATCAATCACAAATCAACGGCATCTCAACACAAGGCCAATAATAAATCCAACTCTTACCAATTACGCTGATAAGATGAAATCTCCACTAATACAGGCATAACCAATGATACTAAGCCCTTCTTTCTATCACAACCGCTAAAGCCGCTATCTGACCATCGACTGAAAAAAGGATTAAAGATAAAATAAAAGAAATCACATATTTATCGCAATTTGCGTCCATTTTGTGTGATTTCCTCATAATATCGGAACGATAACGTATGATAAGACGTTGGGAACGTGTAATTTCATTAATTCACTAACTGAAAGTGTAAATAGCAATTTATTTTATTATTAATATTTTAAACAAGGATAGAAAGAGCTCTGATAACAATCAGTTTTAGTTTTCTAGCTAATAGCTAATCTAACCGGTTTATTCTAAATATAACCCACATTTTGTAGCTCAAAATGTATTCAGGACTCTTAAAATACCGCCCGAACATATTATTGCTCTGTTTAAATGTCAAGAATATAAAATAACTAATGAACAAGAAAATTGCAGATATATACAATAAAAATCTTTGATTAAGTACTATGAAAACCAGACGAATAAATATTTATGACACGGATTTGTGGGGTGTTAAATTCACTAGAATATGCATATAAATCTATAAAATATTCGGTAATTTAAACCTAATACGGCTAAAATAAAAATTTTCCTCACTTTTGTGAGTATATGTATTCATGTATTATTTTACGACATATCCCTGTTTTATAAATAAATTAAAACTTTAAGCTACCTACTCTACATTTCTTCAAAAACACTGAATTAAACTTCTTTAAAGAAAAAAAAATAGAGATTGAAAACTCAGTCAAAATGCAACAGTAAGTACCTACATACCTACCTATTCATTAAATTAGGTATTACTCATATATACAATTCAACCTACTTCAGCCAAAAAAAATCCCTCAACTGTAAAGTTCCAAAAAAATTAACAAACACGATAGATAAGCGTAATCTCAAATTGAACACTATCAAGAACATTTATGCTATAAATCACAGAACATAACTCCATATCTCTGATAAGGTTTCATATCACATTGCCACATCTTTATTTATTTTCAAATTGTATTTATTAACTGTTGAATCAAATAATTATTTGTGCATTAAATCAATTAGAAATAAACTAAAAATTGTAAAAAATATAACAATCTCTCTCTACATTTTAAAGAAAATGCGAAAGGATAAATTAGGATTTTCTTTGTCTTCTGCTATCTTTTAATAATATAAATTAACTTCTGAAAATACAGATTGAGTTCAACTAAATAAAACTCTATTAAAATGCAAATGCATTAAACAAAAAAAAACTATTAAAAAACACTATGCCATCATCATAGAAATCTAAATAACAAGACACATAGAAGTGCTATAATGTCATAATTCGTATGAAAACCGCTGTCGCCAAAATCAACACATTCAAACCGAAAGCTAAACAGTACACACAAGTAAACTATGCCTTTTATTGGACAGCTTGATTTTAGTGAAAACTAACTTATCTATTAAATTAAGCTTTTGAATATGTATCGTAACGCAAGAATTTACGGTTTATTTTAGAATAACATCCCTAAGTATATGAGACTTTTTGCTCCAATACGAACAAACGTGATAATAAGAATGGTCGACTGTGTCATTCATTGTTATTTCGATTACTATGGTGACACTCGTAATACTTGTAAATATTCTATAATTTTAAGGAAAAACGGCATTATTTCTAAAAAAATATATTTTCCGATGAAATATTATTCCTTTATAAGTATAATTACAACTTGTGGAAGAATTTCCGCAATGGGAATTGCTGAAACACACCATGTATACACTCATACGTCTCCAGAGCAACTGAACAGTGACGAATGCACTGGTGATGTGCAAAACACCTGAGTGGCGACAAGGTCACGCACGCCTACGACTTCTAGTGTCTTGTTATTTAGATTTCTATGGCCATCATGTACTTTTGCTACCGTTTTCAAAAATTAACTCTTAACTCAACAAAAATATTTCTGTTCATCAGTCAAAAAGTGTTCAAACAAATATCAATTAATAGGAGCATTATCAAAGGGCCGCTTATTATCGAGTTTCCAATTAAATAAATTGATTGGACCTGTTAGGCCCATGTGTACAACAGTTTGACAAAGCTATAAAGATTACCACAATCTTAAATCGACCAAAATGGACCATGAGACCACAAAAACATGAATAAATATTGCATCTTATTATTTGTGTAAGATTGTTATAAATTTTGGAGTTAAGTAATTACCGTAATATGTTTACAAATTGGAATGTAATTACGATTAAGTACCTAATTTAAAAAAATGCAATTATTTGGTAATTGGTAAGCCATATAAATATTTGTAACGTATATTTAAATGTAACTCTACATTTATGTGCTTTTTATTGCTGCTTCTATTTTTATTTTAAATATATTTTTTCAAACTGTTTTGTAAAACCCTATTGACAACAGACATGCACTATTATTCATTAGTCTTTAAAATAGAAAATCTAGGTTCATTTATGACATGTTAATAATTACATGTAGGTAGGTACATAAAACAGTTATGTTTAGTGTTACCAGAATAAGCCACTATTCTTCCTCCAAACTCCTAAAAAACAAATTATGATAAAATTGATGTCGTTTTTGTTTCTTGTAGGCTTTCTTTGAAGATCGGAAGCTGTGTGCTGTCATAACACTAATAAACAATTAATTAGTACATGTACAACCGCGGGCGGTCAATAGTCGTTATTTAAATTAACCAAATTATTACCCTATAAATTTTATTTTTAATACATACAACGATGACAAAAACCTAATTTTCATTGGAATTTAAAGATTTATAATATTGAACTGACGATTTTGTCTAAATAGATCTACTTAGGTATTTTATTTTTGCATACCTTTACCTAGATGCATACATTCTTAAGTTATTTTTGTACAAGAATAAAATTATTTGCATTTATAATATGAAAATAAAATGTTATTGTTATGGCTCTATTGTTATTATATCTAGCTTTTTATTTTTACAGATTCCTACGACATTTGATCGCATATTATTAAATTATTATTTAAGTGTATATTTCGCGGTTTAGCAACTCATTTAACAGCCAGAAGCATTATAACATTTAGATAGCAATAGGTTACCTAAATATCATAATTTGCTGCGGGCGCGAACTCGCAAAACGTTCTAGCCAAGGTTACAATGCAAAGGGTAGGTACCTAATTAAATGTATTTTTATTGTAACTTCACCGTTAACTATGTAGGTAGGTACTTCGGTATGCGCTTTTTGCTTTTCATGGCTTTATCAACATACCTATTAAATTGTAGTCGTTCGATGGAGAAGCTACATATATAGTTGCATATTTTGTAAAATTAAATTGTAATACTGACATGATAGAGCAACTATGGAGTTTCTTGCCTGTTTTTCTCCATAGAAACTGCTTTCCGAATCGGTGGTAAATGTTGAAAATATGTAATGACGATTCAAAAGTGCTTCTAGAAGAAGTCTTATTTAATAAATAAATGTTTTTTTGAGTCTATTATTTGAGAATAGCCTACAGGATATCCACTACATAGGTATCTCCAGCGGAAATCTCAACACACGTAACGCACACATGTGTAATCTTATCGAATGCTAATCGTCGTTTGCGCATCGGCCGCATTCAAATTTCGAACGCGAACTGTCATGGCGGCCAATCGTAACGTCCGAAAATGCAGCGCTTCAGAACGAAAACAGTGATCCGACATTGACATTGATTTGTGCTTTCGTATTTATTCGTATTACTAGTCGGAATACATAAGTTTTTGTTTACAAACCTGCTCCGTGTACATGAACGATGCATACACGCTTTTTTAGGTTCAATAATCTTTGCTGTTACATGTGTTGTATATTATTATATTGATATATTGTTATAAAACATCTCAATTCTCAATGATATCTTAAAAAACCTAATGTCATATGTAAGAAATATATTTGGGTAGCTATTACAAAATAAATTCAGACTGTTATTACCTACCATCCTACACATTATATTTTTTGCAATGCAAGTTTTTTTACACAGCTACTCATAACTTCATATTGAGTTTAGCGTTGTTACTATGTATCTATCAACTACCAATAGTCCTTTATAATTTAAAAATGTAATATATAAATACCCTCAATTTATTATAAGTAGAGCTGCAAAGAACAACTGCTTATGCAATTCATATAAATTATGAAAATACCTAAGCAATAACATGTTGACAACATTAGAATTCATAAAAATATTATTTAAATTCAGCTCAAGATGTTTATCTTAATAAATTTAAATATTATTACTAACGATAAAGTCTGCCTTATTTTCATTTAAATATAACAAAAAATAAATCTATCTATTAATATTCTTTTCATCAGATTTAGCACATTAATGTTAAAAAATCATCGGGCTAATGTATTACCTACATTGTAAATGTCATTGCATAATAAATTTTAGTTTTTCTCACAACCTAATAAATACCTACTAAATTAAAATATCTGCGTGAATATATTTGATCTAGCTATGATTACATTTTAAATGATTGCCTAATATAGGTACCTGAAGCTGTAATTCCAGTTTATTTTTTTAAGTTCTACAAAATAAAAAAACAATAAAAAACACATCAATAAAATTATAATATCATTTTTGCTTAATTACTTAGGTAAACATAATAAGAATAATTAATTATAATTTTAATTGGATAATTTATGCATTTATAGGTCTAGGTATGAATTCATTATTTTATTTTTCCTATACTTTCAGATTATATAAGTGATAATATATTTACATTGTAATTATGTACCTTTTTTGTTTTTATTATTTTCAATTAATAATCGTTATTTTATATTTAACTCGCTCTACTAGATAAAAAGTAAAAACATATTAATTTGGCTATAAATTATTTTTTTATGATAAATATTATAAACAACACCTATAGTGTTAAACACTCTGGGTGGTTATCTATGATGTATGTATTTAATTAATATATTTAAAATAAATTTAAGTTTTTTTTTAATTCAATGTGAAATATTCAAAAAATGATAGGTATTATTAGTAGATACACAATAGGTATGTGTCATGTATACCTACGTCCTACCTATCTATAAGTAACTTAATCATTCAATTAAGGAATTAAACTTACTATTAAGATATCAAATAATTGAATAATTTATAAGTGTGTATCTATAGAAAATAAAATAACTCATATGTGGGTAATATTACTTTGAATATTTTGTTTGTTTACCTACATGCTACCGTTAAAGTGCCGTCGGATAGAGATATTTACCACAATTTGCAATGTAAAATTATTTTATGATCATTTTCATTGATAACTATCATTTTTTTTAGATATTTATATGAATAATATAATTTTTAATAACTTAACATGGTATGGTGTTGTATTTAGTATTCATATAAGAAAATATATCCAATAGAGCAATTGATGTATGCAGCTCTACCTTTGATTTATTGCTTGTTTTGACTTTACTTTTATTGTAATATTCATTTACATATTATTTATTATAATTAAATGTAAATAACAAAATTTTTACTGCTCTACTTTGACCACTTTTAATAAACTTTGAAGCAATTTATTAAGGGGTAGAGATTTTATTTTTCTTGTCAATCTCTACCAGCTCTAGATTGTATAATCTAATCTAAAGACCGTTTCTATTGAATTCTATAAATACTATAATACATACCTAAAATGTCCCTATCAGCTGGGTATCACTTAATTGTCGATCACTATCACTAATCACAAATAACGCTGGCCTGATAAACAACACTGAAATGCGCTCCATTCCGTCCGCAGGTTCATTTTGATGCAATATCACAGGTCACTAGTGTAAATGAATTTAGGAATGAGATTGGAACGATGTTTTGGATGATATTTAGTCCATATTGCGCAGGCGCGCCGTTATTCGAGTGAGCGCGATACGCGAAGCGGCATCGATGGGACGCAACCCGACACTAAACCAGTCGTATGATTTTTTGTTGTGAGCGCGAGTCGGAGTCGCTCGGAGCGAGTCGGCGGTGGCGAGCGACGCTTGAGCGCAGCCGCTCAGGATTGGCTGCGGCTCACAGGCGGCCGGCGAAGGCGGGCCGATGGGAGTGTACACTTTTAAATTTTCTTTTTCTCTTTTTGGGCGGGAGATTGTCGCTGTGTGCGCAGCGTCAGTCGCTTTCGCGCTTTGATGGATGGCGGGAGTGCGATGGCGTTTTTTGCATTTCGTATATTTGACTCTACAATTACAATTTGTTGAGATTGATCGCCCATAATTCACTAATGTTATAATTGTGTAATTAATGTTGTACGAATGTATGTTTTCAAATGTTTACACTTCACCCATGGCTTGGTTTTGATAGAACTTTCATGTTGTTTTTAACTTGTTGTTCTATTCGTCATAAATAAATAAACTTCAATCGAAATGTATTAAATCATACAGTTATTATCATTGTTTATTATTATAATTGTATTGCATTACACAAATACATATATTTAGGTATATATTTATTAGCTCTACAATATTTATGTATCTCAACTCTACCTATGTAGTAAATACTAAATAATATAAGTAGGCTATTATTGCAAAAATACTGAAATTTAAAAGTAGATGTCTCTATATTATTTAACAATTTATTTATTAGATAGGTAGGTAATGTAGAGATATTTTATTTGTTTTAAAAATACCCTTTATTTGATGTTATTTTTGTGTGTGGGGTTTTATGTTTTTCTATGAATGTTGTTTAGAAGTAGGTAACTACGTACAGCTATAGGTAAGTATAAAAGTATGTAATTTAAATCTACCTAGATAATAAAACATATAATTTTAATTCAACTATTTGAATAATAAATCTCATCTTTATCTATCCTAGAATTTTAATTTCTTGTCCGGTAAAATATCTACCTAGGTATATTTATGTAGTTAAAATCTTTATTTCATTAAAAAAAATCTGACCTTAAATACATATACCTACATATTAGGTAGGTTACGTACGTAAGTAAACTTAATTTATTTAGATATAGATAATTGTAATAAGGAAAGCAGTTTTATCTAGGTATTTACCTACTCTATAGAGATACCTACAATTAGGTAATATTAAGAAAATGACGCAACATAAGTAGGTAGGTACCTACCTACAGAATTTATTCAATGTAAAAAAATTCAAAATTTTTTTTAAAATAAGTGTAGGATGTAAGGATGGGTAAAACACTGTCATAATATTATGTAGGTAGGTATATTGAGTCTTCTATTAAATTATTTTCAATCAAAGTGATAAGTATTTTTTTTTATACAAAATACACCAATCTAAGATAGTTGAGTCAAGTAAATTTTACTTGACTCGACTAGCACTTTGCAGAGGTTTTCACTATTTAATATATCTAGTTATAATTTTATCAAAGCTCTACTTTTTTAACTCTGCCTATAAAATACCGCGAACGAACCTATCGAGCTCATGTGTTATTCATTAAGTTGCCTATAATATATGAGGAATTTAATTTTTTATTTTGGTAGATATCTAAATTCACTCAGTTCCAATTAATGAAACTCAGTAAAATTTTATAGGTACTCTACATAATATTTATGTTTGATTTATTTTATTATAGATCCTCAAAGCTTCCGATCCGATAATAATCGAAAATTAACGATCGAAAGTTTTAGCCGGCAATACGAGGGCAATTTTTCTACATCTGCGAATAGCAGCGGCGGCGACTAGGTACCACCTACCATCAAGTGAGTCTCCGCTAGTCTGCGCTACTGATTGGGTTGTTTTTAAATATTTTTACACACATTTTTATTGTACACTAGCAGTCCGCCCCGGCTTCGCCCGTGGTACATATTTACGTTTTCTCTACGTAAGAACCATCCTCGTACTTCAAGGAATATAATAAAAAAAGAATTAACGAAATCGGTTCAGCCGTTCTCAAGTTATGCGCTTACCAACACATTTTGGGATTCATTTTTATATTATAGATTATTTTATATCTAATTAACACTAGACACAAGAAAAGTTATACCAATACATGCCAATATAGACTTAATTTTAATTCAGATAAATAAATAAATATTTCAGGACAATTTTTACACACGGCACGATCTGATCCCAAACTAAACTTTTGCTTTTGTTATGGAAACCATACATATATAATTTTAAATAAATACTTATATAGATAATAATTACCTAACACCCAGACACAGAGCAAACATCTATACCTATTCATCACACAAATATTTACCCCGGGTGGGAATCGAACCCACGAGCCATGGTTGGTTGGTAGTGGCCCTGCCTTCCAAGCCAGAGCCAACCGGTCATTCAAGATTTTCAAGTCATATATTCTTCTTTATATCCCCAGAAGTACTTTCATAAGATGGTAGATATTTAATTTTACCTACCAACAACCTACACTTAGAATTTCCTCTATGTTACGGATGTTAACCACATTATCTACATTAAGAACATTAGCGCAAACCAAATTCAGTGTGTTCACTCAAACAAAACTAAATAGGTATTTTCCAATCCCCCAAACACCCACACGTTTTCTAAGCGGGCAGCCAGTCTGAATAACATTTAACCCCTTTGAAATGTAAAAGCATTACTGAATGAAAAAACAGTACTTATGTACCCCGCGACGCTGATAAACCATCTCTGTACAAAGCACACAAAGATACAATGCCTCTGAAAGGGTTCAAGAACGCACTTTTAAATTAACATCTCTGAATACCAAAACAGCAAAACAGTCTATTCAAACACACGCCACTCTCGACCCTCATGCGCTTGACAATAAAATCAGAACACGTCATAATTGCCTACGTGCAACGAGGCACATATAAAATAGCACTGAGCGATGCTTATGCTTAACGTAGGGCCGTTTACATTTTTCCTTTTCATATCATTGTCTCTGGTCGACAGCGCTTGCAACCGTCACGTTCCAATTTTGAAAAGTGTCGGAACAAAATGGTCGCTGCTTTGTGTCGTGCCCTCGCTCATGCTTCGAGTTTGGTAATTTACCAGATGCTAGCTCGCTTTGAAGTTCCGACTGCAGGAAATGTGTCTGACATCCAACTGGATTTAAGCACGAATCTTGTTTGAAATAAAAACACAAGAAGGTAGTGTAGTAAGAAACGGGGGCCTTACGAGGATGATTCGTAATTATTCATCCGGAATACCGACGTCAAAAGTATTACCAAAGTAACAAGAAAGTCATAGATACAACCTCCCAAACCAAATTGGAACATCACTGCGCCGTGTTTACAACTCGACAAAAAAACACACAACAAAGGAGCCGAATTTAAATTCCGATCGAACTTTGACACATGTCTGCCACCATAAACAATGGAAATTCAAATCATCATCGCGTTCGACAGCCGCCGACCTAATGCGATTGTGGCGTGCGCGCTGTACTCTATGGTTCTTCAGCTATAAATGGGAGCCTTTTCTTTCGCTTTTTTCACAAAATCGTACCGAGATCGGCTGATAAGGTCTCGTCTCGTGTGAGATAGTCTCAATATCCACAGATGGCCTTGCTCTCGAGTAATCTCTGCGCTTGGCGTAGATATTTTTGTCATTTTTTGTTGTAGTTCCTTTGAAAACGTTTTGTTGTCTAATAGGGACATTATTTTGACGGAGATCAGGCCGTTGTAATAATGTAAACACTGATTGAGTACTGATAAGTAAGACAATCGGAATTATGTGAATGTGATGCTTTTTGCTGTGGTCTCAATCCGTAGTTTTAGAAATACGGCTTAGGACGCTAAGCCTGCAGCTGCATATCCAGATATGTCTTAATGCAAAGGTCAAATTGAAAATATTACCTTTTCAATATTTTTGATTAATTTCAAAGTAGATAAGATGCAAAATTTCTTGAATGCTTTAGAAACCTATGAATAAAAACCTGCATTAATCCCCAAACATATTTTGTTTATTATGTAATTCAAAGTAGGTATGTTTTAAGGTTGAAATTCTACTAGGATCATTTTCTTATGATCTAAACATACTTACTTACTATCTGGCGCGGTGACCCCAAAGTGGGTCTTGGCCTCCGACAGCAAGAGACAGCTGATCTAAACAACTAAAACTAAATATTATTGCACTATACATATGAAGTAATGTAGCTAAGAACAACTTCTAAGCAAAAGGGTTCGCTCCCTCAACTCATAAGATGTTAACATGAGCGAGAACGCGACCAGAAAACCTCCTCGTCTAGTCCGACTAAGAACACAATCTCGCCAGCAATCCCTTATCTTGCAACTTAGAAAACAAAACATCGCAAGCCGGCAATAAGCATAAAACAAAATCGTTTCGACCCCACACACGCCGTCGCTGGAACACTTGGAAAAATCCCTATGGATTTTCCGCGGGAGGGGGCAGGCGCGCGGGACGGACGGGGAAGGAACGTAAAAGAGAAAAGCTGCGAGTTTTTATCTCGGCGCCATAAATTTTATTCGTAGCGTGATTTAGTGCGCAGATTGCCCCCCGCTACCCGCGCCCCGCGCCTACGCCTCGCCCGGGTAAGGCTGCTAGTCATTGTCAAAATTATTGCACCCGTATCTACTGAAGCTTTAAATATATGTCCCCGACACGCTGCCTGTAACCCGTTCTCGTGCTGAATACGACGCTTTGATGTCAATTTTATAAGTCGTAGTTTAGCGAAATCGCCCACTCGAACACGTAGTGCCGCGATACCATCTCGATGACAGAAAGTCTCGAATGCCAAACAGAGATTCGTACAAATTTTAATTACGCAAGCGAAACATTTGAAGCGAACGATCATTGTATTTTACATTGTTACGCAACTTCTTTTCTCCTTACAAAACTTCCACTTGATATATTTTCAATACTTTCACTAAGAAAACAGAAGGCTCGAGCCGAGCAGATAGGGATTAATGCAATACCGGGCCAATGGCGCCATCTCTAAAAGTACTACGAAAAAAACTTTCTTTTCAACACTAATCCTCCATTATTTTTGCTTTAAGAGTGATTCTTAAGTTATTTGTCAATACCGAGCCACAAAGGCGCCCAAATACCCTGACTATTGGTGAGGCTTAATACACGCCTCATAATAGTCGAACAATTCAGAAACTTGTTAAAATCATAATGCGCTTTTGTGTGCCTCTTGACAGTTTACTTGTGATTTTTTGCTCGCATACGTACGTTTCATATTGCTAGTGCGCTTGCAAATGACGCGTTCGTTTTTTCACGATTTCTGGTGAATCCTCGATCGCTATCGCCGCGTATTTTATGTAAACACGACAAATTTTGTGGCGAGGACGCGGAATGTATCAGCAGATGCGCTGGCGTTATTTTTATTGTCTATGGCAATTCAAAGGTTCGCATTTGATCCGGGCTCTCTCTACACTGTGTCTTATCTCAGATCTGGTTTTATGAAACCCTAAATTTACGACTGCGGTCGAGGGGTAGGGACTGGTTTAAGCCGACTCTCGATGTCGGTACTAGAAACACTTTTCACCACAATTCATGACTAAGCACGCTCTGCAAAAAATAAGTGTTATATTCTCATATGAATATTATTTGATCGACGCGCTGATACGGTGTTTTTCTAAGGTAGAGACGAACGAGCGAATACGCCGGCCGTTTATATTCACGTACGGATTGTCTATCAAAATAAGTTAATATTAAAAGTTATGTGAATGTATAAAATTACTATACTTTTATAAATAAAACATTAAAAAAGTAATGTAATGAACAAATTTTTACGTCATATTTGCTTGATAAAACTCACTAATTATTAACCAGATTTCTTTAATTGCTAGAATAACTAGACCCCCGCGCAGGTTAGACCAGATACAGGCAGATCCTCAATAAATTACGAGAATAAATCCCGGGAAAGAAAAATTGCCCTCTGGAGCACATAATTCTTGCCTTGTCACAAACCCTCCTTATCTACGGCCAATACCGGATTACAATGCGATTTTTATTTTATGCTGTATTCGCTTTTGTATTCAGCTATGTGCTTTATTCGTACCTATTTGCATGGCTATTGAAGAGTTGTGTAGTATGTATATATTGTACGCCTTAGGTATAAGTCTTAGAATAGATATCATGCTAAAATGAAAAGGTACCATTGTATAAATTAAAATTATTATAGCCATATTTCGGCGACAAACCTCTTCTATACATGGTAGGTACATAACTTTATCCTTCGACAGCTGTAACTATCTATCTATCCCCCAAAATAAATGCGCTACAGGCTAATAATTATACCCACACTAAACTCTTGTAGAGCATGATAAAATTGTAAAACAGTATTCAAACGAAGTGTATAAACAAAAACTTTTCTAATACATCTAAAAAAATATTGCATAAACCACTAACCACATTCACTAAATTATCACCACTTTGTAATCATATACCTACTACGTATTATTATTTTTTTTATGCATCATATTCATATTATTGTAATATCTCAAAGGATTTTTTAAGATGTCTTTTTGTCTAGGTATATCAATAGGTGTGATATAAAGAGAAAATTGCTCAATACGGGCCGTATCGAGCAGTACATATTTTCTAAAAATCCTCTCTACAATGAAACCTTCACCTCTTTTCACTCCCAAAAAATTACGTACCCTTATGTGTCCATAGTATAATTAATCTCAATCCTTCTAGCGTATTTTAACAATATACCTATTTGAAATACCTAAAGAAAGGTAAAGGTAGAGTTTACTATATCCGGTCTTAAAACGGGTAAAAATTCTAAAAAAGTTTAAAAAGTAGATTATTATATCCTTTCTTTGTAAGTCACACGCATGCTTTTTCAAACATTTCAACTCCTAAATAATAACTTACTTTTATATATATATCTCAATACGTATACAATTTGTGGTAATATCAGTTCAAAGTAAAAGTTAATATTTTACATGTTTCGTAACAATATCGTCTAATGGACAATGACAAATGTATCTCTTTGTTGCCAATATTGAGATGTCATTGCCCGACAATTCGATAGATTCACGGGAATTTTACAAAAAAAAAAAGATATTTGAGAGAAATATTTTGACAAGATAATGAATAGGCAGGTATGGGGCTGTGACAAGCTAATGATCTTTTAATATTTGAGGAACATGCTGAAGCAGATTAATGGAAATTTTTGGATTAAAGACTTTAGGAAATTGCTTAAGAATTGCGAAAATATAGACGAAATGGTTATTTACAGTTTTTATTTTTCTTATGATAAACTTTTAAATCGCAATACTAGGTGTCTAACATATAGAATAAAAAAATAGTGTGTATAGATATATTCCAAATCGCTCTACATTTTTGTAGGTATGTTATAAAAATACAGAATCAGTATTTGATGGTAATAATTTTTATGATTTAGTGTAAGTATTTGTAGTTCAATTAAATCACATTAGAAATTGTTTCCCTAAGTAAATGAACATATTCAGTAACTTCATTAACTGTAGATACACTACTTCACGTAAAAAATATTTTAAACTATCGAACTTGGCGTTTATTTCATAGAAATCGTCACAACAATTTGATTCTTATTACGTACAATATATGACAATAACTTCACGTCAATATTATAACAATACTAACGCCCATATATAATAACTTTTACGCAGTTACCATTAATTGCATAACAAATGCGGTGACGTTGTATTGTATTAATATTTATTGGTATCTTTTGTTAACCACGGTGGCAATACACAAGTAACTGGCAACACTGAGTGGACAATAGTATTATTTATTTTGTTGGGAATTATTTGCCTGTCGTTAGCAAATTTGTTGGCCACAGATTTTTTTGTGTAGCATGTTTACAAATAACAGATATATCAAGTGGTTCTTGCATGGAAGACAAGTACCTACCTACGTACATTATATCATAGGCCATCAAACAGAGGGCCAACTTATACCTATTCTACATTAAAATTACATGAAAATAAGAAGGATACAAAAAAAATAATAGCCATTATTGCCCCAATCTTAAAAGTCAGTTCATCATGGCAATCTCAAAGATGAATTCAATAATTTGCAATCATGTATCAAAATTATTCTGTAAATAAAACTTAAAACGGTTGTATCTACTTACAGAACAGAATACCTACACTTATTTAAATTATGTAGGCAGTTTAATCAAAATGAGTAATTACAAAATTGTACAAATACTGATCTCTATAAAGTATGAACCCAAAACAAATCTTTAGCATAACATAACACAATATTTCTTGCCACTTATACTTGATCCACATAAAATCTTAAGGGATTAAATGAAAGGCGTAATCTCTATTATTTATTTACGTAAAACATTTCACTCCAATAGTATAACAAATGAAAGTACCTGCATACAGATCGTAAGCCACTGACATACACAAAAACTTCACATTTATCCCCTTTATTTCGCGTCTGTTTGATGTCTTTGTCTAGATTTCGCACAAAGGCGAGCTCTCTGCTAAATTTACAGAACAAAGAAAGAAAGCTACCAACATTACATATTCAATATATTATTTTCTGGTGTTCATCTCATCTGCATTTATCCTTTGTCATGAATTGTTTAAACTTCACGCCTGACTTTATGTTTGTACATAATAAAACGATATACTCAAACATAAAAAAAACGCTTTGATTTTTTGAGGGAATTCCTTGATGAAATTCTTTCATTTCATGTTCGTATTTGAAGCCCAAGACTCAAATCAAAATATTTATTTTTTCATATCATGTATATCAAGATTAGTCGTTTGATTTTTTTTCCAAAATATACTAAAACCATTTGAAGCAGTTAATTGAATATGCAATTCTTTCGCAAAGAATTCAAAAAAAGTCTTTCTTCCGTAAACAAAAGGTAAGCTAATAAATCAATAAGCCTTCGGACAAGCGACTGAACAATTTCTACAAAAAAAATGAGCGTCGGAACCACACAGCGGCCTACCCCATTGCATGCTCTATTAAAATTCGACACGACTCGTCCATGTTACCAAACACGCCGATATTATATCAAAACAACGACACATTTATTGCAATACGAGATAATTTAACGATGTGAACGCGCCGCTTCGACGATAATTCGGTCAAAGTTTAATTCGTTGACAAAGATTACGACACATTCTAATCGTTGGGGCGTGTTGTCGAAATCGCAATTTCAATTTTATGTTCGGCTGAATTGTGCGAACGTTCGCCTTTAGCGATTATTTAGCAGTTAACTTAATGAAGAAAAGTTATAAAAAGCCTATAAAACTGTCCCATACAGCGTTGGGCTGCGTCGCAAATGTTTCTGTTTATGTCTAGTAGCTACGATCAGACATAAAATTAAATGGTGCTCTCTATTTTTCTGCAGCATTTTTGTAGTTCTTTCCTTCTTCCATATCTTCATTTTAATCACTTACTATTTCCATAATATTCCTTACGGTGTTATGTGACTAATATGTGTATTTTTTAGCATAGGTAGGTAACTGTATACATTATTAAGAATAACTATCTACTGCGGTTTTTTCAGGATCAGAATTCAGAACTATAATTTATTAAATTTTAATTATTACATTATGTCTAAGAAGCTTAACTCTACCTTTAAATGGTTATTAATCGTAACAACTCACATAGGATGATTATGAAGAAGAACTCTTATCCTTTATGTTATTCCAGATACATTTCAAACTCAATCTTTCGCATATTTCCACGTAAACGCATTCGTAACGCACCAGTTAAATGACTTTTACTGCCGGAGGGTCGATCAGTAACGGCAAATCATTAATGCTATATTGTGGGGATGTGTACGCAAATTTGATCCCTTAATAGCCCTGGTATAAGCGTAACCATGTTATAATAAGCCTGAGAATATAGTCTGGTATTTAATAGCTATCTTTGTTAGGCGTCGTTGGTACAGCTGTATAAAATCGCTGAGGAAAATTCTTTATTTTTATCTATTATATACTTATTATCTACAATCTACATCTACTTACTTATTAAAAGTAAGTTTGTTTAGATACCCAATTTATAAGCCACCACTGAACATGTTAGAAAGATATTTGGTTTTGTCTCCGATGATAACTTTAAAACTTAGAAAAAAGAAGTCTGGCCAGCGTAGAGCCGGGTAACCAACGCATTTAAAAAAGTGTATATAATCAACTATGATTACATATTTGCATTTGTGGTATCTGTTATTTGTAGATCCAGTAAAGTGAAACGTTATGTCTACGGAAAATGGGCCGACGCATTTCATTACTTTTCAGCAGGCCGAGACGAACGTCAAAACGCCAAGGAATAGAATACGCTATCGATAGAAATTGACGGGAGATTTTAATTTTGATTTTGAACAAATTTCGGCAAGATTGGAATTTTGGTCGTGGTCGTCGTCGTCTTTGGTAGTGTGACCGAACCATTACCAAAATCTCATGAGCTTATGTCAATAATTAGCGTTACAGTTTCTATTCCATGGCGTTAGGTACGTTTGTCTAAAGGCCCAGTAGGTAACTATAGGGAATCGATATCTATAGGAAATCGTAGGGAATCGATTTTCACAAATATATTTTATTTACTTTATAAGTGGTAAGTATTTTTTTTTTCTTATGTACACTAATATGTTAACGAAAGATTTGATTATGTGTCTGTTTGTGTATAATGAATAGGTTCTGAAAACAATGTCAGATTTGAAAAATTCATTCACTGACCGAAAGCTACATTATTCCTGTGTGACATTGGCTTAACTTTATTTTGTTTATGCCCGGGCAAAGCTGGGACGCGTAGCTAGGCTATACATTATAATATATAGTGTTGTACATATTATGATAATATCTCTAGTTATAATATATTACAGAGTAGGTACTGAATCCACCTCACTCTATGTTCACATATACCTACTAGGTACAAGGTACCAAAAAGTGATCATTCTCTGTTGTTTTTTAATGTTTTCTATCTTCTTATATATAAATATGAATCGCAAAATGTGTTGGTAAGCGCATAACTCGAGAACGGCTGAACCGATTTCGATAATTATTTTTTATTATATTCCTTGAAGTACGAGGATGGTTCTTATGTAGAGAAAACGTAAATATGTACCACGGGCGAAGCCGGGGCGGACCGCTAGTATATTATAATTCCAATCTACATCTGCAGTTATAATGTAGGTAACTGAAATTTACGATGTATGAATCTTCTACGAGTTTTAATAAAAAATATTATAAAAATTCTCATATAGGAAGGCATATCGTTGAGGTGTGATGATTAGGATGATATACGGTTTTCCTTGTATTTTATGATGATTATAATTAACTACATTTAAGCCATATTTTCATCATAAAATTATAACATCTCATAAATAATAATAAAATACATAAAAATGTTTACAAATTTTATCCAAATATCCGTTCACCTCAGCCTTAATATTATAGATATTTAATTTTGAATAATTATAAGATAACTTCGTAAACATGTTGAAATCTCGTTAAAATAAAATGTCACCTAAATAATTAAAATGCGATCTAATCGAGAGATATGAAACATTTGCTAAAAACGTCATCATTTTAGTCCTATCCTATCTAGATGGTGCTTTTAAACAATTTCATTCATCAAAAAATTTGGTATAATACCATGAAATTCAATAGAGTTAGAATGCTTTTAGTGTAATTCAATGCATCGATAAACGGTCGGTAAATGCAGCTATAAAAATTACGTAAGCGCGTTGAAGTTGCATGACATTCTCGCGGAGATATGGGAGCTAATTCGCTCGCATTCATGAAGGTAAATACATCAAAATTAATTAGGGGGGGTAGGGACCGCCCGCGCGCTACCGTCCGGGTCCCAGTGGGGCGCCACGTGACGACTTCATGCGGCTTCCCGGAACGCCCGGGTGACGGGACTTAACTATCAAGCCCTACCTGTACGTGCTTCGACTGCGTGGTCACTGTGTGGACTAAGCTTTTTTGTCTATGGTCCAACCGTGTGAATGTTTTATTATCTGTGCATATGAAGATACGTTTACTCTATCATAACTTATATTTACCAAAACAATTTTTGGTGTTTTTCAGATAAATATTTCTCAATTTGCAAGATTTTCATTTCACACAGTTCAGTGGATAGAGAATTTCACGATTAATTTTATTAATAGGTACTATCAATTTAATGAAGATAATAAAAACGCATCAAAGCCATGCATTGATTATATTAGATACTTGTCCTTAGATAGATAAATAGTTATAAGGACCATTACACAACAATAAATATTAATCTAACCAACAATTGTATCAAAACCAAAAAAAATACACAACTACGCCATAAATCGGCTATTAACGGTCAAACTATTGTTGTACCGCTTGGCATCAAACAAATCATTGAAGACAATTGTAAAAAAGTGACGTTACAAGGAAGTTATGGATATTCATGATGTTAGCGCCACGCAAGCATCAGGGTGCCGCCCGTGTCTACCTGTGCAAACATTTTAACATTGTCACAATGGTTCTGCCTCACATCGCCCACTATGAATTATTGCTACCCCTTAAAGATATTTCATCGATTTTATAGTGGCTCCAATGTCAACCCCGTCTCGACTGTGACTATAAACATTGTCGTTAATTTTTTACGCAACGCGCTTTTTTCGCACCGAATTTATTAGACGATAGACTTTCTATAATCGATAAATATGTGGATAATTTAAATGAATTTAATACTGAAAACAAAACATGACATTGAGATATTATAGAGGTAGCAGATACCTATGTTTACGAAAGTTTTTATGACGATTAATTATTATTAATGCTGAAACATATGTAGCTAGGTGTAGATAAGTTTAGCACCTACTCGCACGTAAGTATTTTAAAATATGTAATATAATTGCAATAATATGTTATTTAATCTTAAGATTTACTTCAATTACTTAAGTATATGAATTTTCTGATAATTAATACGTAAGAAAATATTATCATACCAAAAATATAGCTCTACAAAATGTTCGAACTGAAAATCAATAAATGTTTACCATTTGTATAGTCTATAATTGAATCAAACAGAGGTTCTATAAAGGCTTCAATAATAATCAGTTAACCCGTGCTCACCTGGCTCCTTACTCTCCCACAGAGAAAAAACTCTTATAAAGAAATAAATTATTGCATTATGGCTTTTTGAAAGAGTCCACTGCTGCTGAGAAATGACAATATTATTAAAAAGTACGCGTCTTTGTCACACTATCTTTTTGTGTTCGATATATTGTCGCTATAATAAATGCCCCTTTATGGGTCGAGCATTGTGCCCCGACCCATTGTGGACATTATTAAATATATTTTAAACAGTTTTATTAATGGTGGGCGTCATTTTGAGAGCGTATGATTTATTTTTTCGACGCGTGTTCTCGATCTCTGTGATATCTTTCAATCATTTAAATTAATAGAACTCGAGACAAATACTAACACTACATAAATCCTGTTTTACAAGTATGGTCTTATCATATTTCCTTCCTACGTAAGTTGGGAGTTTATCCGTTAATCAAAATAAAATTGTACCAACATTTATAATATCTCCATCTACTTATACAAAGCTTTATATCTTTACAAACGGTTCCAAAATCTCATTTCAACTTGAAATTCTGGTGCAGTTATAATACACCTATCCATACTAATATTATAAATGCGAAAGTAACTCTGTCTGTCTGTCTGTCTGTTACTCAATCACGCCTTAACCACTGAACCAATTTGCATGAAATTTGGTATAGAGATATTTTGATACCCGAGAAAGGACATAGGATAGGTTTTATCCCGGAAATCCTACGGGAACGGGTTTTTCTTTGAAAACGCGGGCGAAGCCGCGGGCGGAAAGCTAGTATATTTATATTTTAGAAAGTAAAATTATATTTCATCAGTAACGTAAATTATTGCTCATACTATTTATATCTTCAGAATCTGTGAAGGAATAAAACTAATTAACATACACACAAACCATAATAAAACGAATCCAAAGATTATGAAATTAGACACCAGCAGCTTCGCCGAAACGATATAAAAACCCCTTTGAATAGACATTAAAATTCCCTCAACCTGTCACAAAACGCGCGAAAAATTGAAATATCAAATTCGTTGTTTTGAAACATGACGCTTTACCTCTTTCAAAGAACAGACACGCCTCGAAGGCTTTATAAAATGTTTTATTCTATTGACATCTTGGTTTATCTTTTATGACACGCCTTTAATTCAAACAGGTGTTTATTCTTTATGCCTATTGAAAACCACAACTATTCAAATGTGTTGCGCTCGTCTTCACAGGCTTGTCACTGTATTATTCTAATTGAAATTCACCTTTTTTTTCTTTGCAAGTTCAACAATTTGTTGTAGAGAATTAATGTGTATTAAAAAGTTTTTGAGGATGGATGTATGTATGAATGTTTGTTACTCTTTCACGAAAAAACTGTTGGACGGATTTGGACAAAACTTTACAGTAATGTAAGTTATACCCTTATACCTACATAAGTACATAATAAGCTATAAGAAATACTTGATTTTGCAATACAACACAGCTAGTAACACACATTGTAAGGTCGGGTTGTTATAGTTATGCATAATATAATTATGGAGTACTCTAAGTTCTAACTCTACATTGAAATCAGAAAGTCACATAGGTACCTAATCGTATTTTTTCATACTAGAAACTTTAATCAATAACTTTTTGCTAAAGATTGTATGCCGTAGAATTTGGTGAAGTTAAGTTTTGAATATTATGGATACCATTATCAAATAAGAAGCAAGTCTAATAGGAAATCTCCTAAATCATATTCTACTTAGATTCTGTTTGAGAAAACAATATTTAATTCAACATCTCTATGCTTTACAAAATATTTTAAGAAACAATTAATAATATCTTTATAAATCTTTGAACATTTTCAATAATATACACGTATAAAGTTAATACAAAAGTACTAGGAGCTAATAAATGACATAAAGGTACCACCGACCGCGTGGGGCGCACGATAAATGATTGCTACGTGTTCTGCCACTGCAGGTCCGAAGTGATCGCCACTATCAGAACACTTATGGTAGCGTGTAAATGAATACTTTGCTTTTTATAAGTTGCTGAGCTACGCAATTTTATCTGGTTGCAATAGGATTATTTCTTCGATTATTTAAGACAGTATATAAAAGCGATTTATGTCATACCGATCAATACCGCGTTTGGATATTTACCGCTAGAAGCTACCTTGGTAGTTGGTACCTACATAGATATCTGTGATGGTTACAATAACTTATATTATCTAGTCGCTATAGTTTTAGTTGTCATATTTTTATTAAAGAAAGAAAATTATGTAACGTAAATAATTTTACTGCTCTACCTACTCTATTGATTGGTTTACAACAAAGAAATATGAAATGAATGCTATTGTTTAATATGCACTTTGTTTTTTATTTTTTTACGAAAATGATGAACTTATTTCGAGGCATATGTGATTACTGATTACTGTATCGTATGTTGTTTTTGCATTTTGCTCTACGTGAATCTTATAGGTAAGTGTTTTATCTTATAATTCAAGACCCACAACGCCATCTCTCCAATAAGACGATAAAATAGTGTTATCTTTACTGTTATTACAATGTGTAGTTCTCCCTGTAGTGGCATTACATCTTTGAAAGTTTTTTCTTATAAAGTTTCGTATATGGGAAATTTAAATGTAGGTATACCTACCTTGTTGCGAAAAATCATGAAACAGTTACAACAAAAATACTTACGTACTTAACAATAATTACGTAGTTTTACTTCATAGGTATCTACTAGGTATGTTATTATTTGAGCATATTTTCACATCTCTAAAATTCTTGTTACAGTGTTATCATATTACATGATATTAATTTCATTACCCATCGATACGATGAAACGCTACTGGTATATACGAGTATGGTAGTTTACTAGCTTTCAGCCGGCTGCCTTTCTCGCATCTTCCATTTCATATTTTTTAAAAATTTTCCTTGACAAAGAGTACCTTATGTCATTTACCAAGATACTAAATCTTTTCCCAATTTCATTAAAATATGTTCATTGGCATAGGTACGAGAGGGTCATAATAAGACAGAGCTAATTTCGAATTTACTTATTTACCATTTTAACGGGGATTACGCGGTAGGTATCTACTCATAATCTATAGGTTTTCCTTCCTGTACACTCTGGCCAGTGATCCATTGTCGAGTGTCTATCACGGAGGTCTACCCACCGGGTGCCAGCACGTGCCCCAGTTTACCCTAACTCCATTATGTCCGGAACAACATCATAGCACCGCAGTTCCACCGTTAGGTGCGCACACGCAGCTGTCCCGACACGCGCTCTTAATGATAACATTACATTGTTTTAGCCAAGTGTTTGCGTCGCGGTGGTCCACAATTAACGTCGATTACCACTTCATAGGCCCCGTTGTTTCCTATAGGGTTTGTGCATTTAGTCGCCTCTTCAAAGTTTGTAGTTACTTTTTCAAGTATGAATACGTCTGTTTTTATACACTCACTTGAATGTGAAATAGAGCTGAATTGTAAACAATAATTTGCATAAAGATTTCAAACAAAAATGTTACTCAAATGTTTTTCGTTTTTATTTATATAAAGCATTACTGCAGTCTTGTTACAGAGCCTTTGTGTACAAACTAAAAGGAGCACTAAAAATAGCCAGAAACGGAACTCTCAGAATAATTACTCCGCCTTCTTAGCGGGCGTCTTTATAAATTGGAGTGGGTAAAAATGAAATGCGGTCTTTGTGTACGAAGATCATCGTTTGAAGTTTTCAAAGCCTAGCTCTGGGGGATGGGGAGCGATAGCATCAGCCGAACTGTCGCAGACAGATAACGTTGCATGGCCAGATTAAATTAATATTTAAATGACATATCGTGTAGTCAGTAGTGATTCATTGTTGAGCTTTCAATTATTTGTTATTAGGGTGCTTTATCTGTTTTAGATATTTGCTAAATCAATTCAAGAATAATTAAAGAATATTTAAGGCTTATAGGTAGGTATACATTAGACTTAAATTAGATACCTAGGTAAAAACATAGAACTGAAAAAGTGTATCTAAATTGATTTTTACTTGTCTGAATATTTATAAATTAGGTAGGACCAAGAAAATACCAATTGCACAATAGCAAATTCAATTGCATATCCACAAATATACTGTCGTAACTTAGGTACTTTGTACGTGTCATCAGAATAAAAAAATATCAACGCCACTTGGTATACCGCCCATTAGTCGAAGACACTGTTTAGATTTTTCATGAAAAATGCTCTAAGCATTCGGTCGATATCCCCCCGCGCCCCGCAGGTGCGACGAGATAATCCAAGATGGCCGCCGAGATAGGACGTGACGTCACGGCCCTCGCCTCCCGCCCTGGGCGCATCCTCGAGGCCTTGCCACCCTCCTTGGATCCTTTCTGAAATCCGCCAAGTACAGACTGCAAAAAGGAAATCTTGAGATTTAAACGCAGCGTCTGCCAAAACATTTTCTGCTTGAAGATTCCTCCTCCTGCTGACCACGCAAATTTACGTGATCTGAAATGGCTAAATCTCATAAGATCATGTAATATTTACTTTCTTAATTACTTCCCTGGTGCAAAAATAATTTCCTGTGTCCTAGTAGCTTACTATTATCAAACAAAAACGTCTAATCTTTTATAATTTTTCCATTTTCTTAAATTTTAAAACTGTTTCACTACAACAATAAAACCAATAAGCAATGAGATAGGTTTAGAGATATTAAACTTGTAAGAACTTATTAGGTGACGATCATAATCAAAATTTTACATTTCCATAGGAAATCATACCTACCTATGTTTCAAGTTTAAATAAAGCATGATGATTGATGATATTTTAATAAACCATTTCTCATTTAAAATTGATTAACATTAAAATATATCAATCAATTTAATGCAGAATTAGTACCTACCGTACATAAAAAGGTATAGGTAGGTACCTAATACAAAATAATAATTCTAGTGATGATGAAATCATGGAAAGAAATAGCAGTTACAATTGTCATTTTGCAACCATCTCACCTTTCTGGTTCACTAACAATAAATGTATGTTACAATAATGAATGGTGATTTAAATAAATTTCAATTTATATACAGGTAACGGTAGAAACTACGGTATGAATAATGATCATTTTATTTTGCTGTATATTTCTCAACAACTCTACCTTTGTTAAGAAATGTTATATGTAGTTATAAATTGAAAAGTTCTAAGAAGGCTAATAAAGCAATAAGAATCTTCTAAGATCTTTAACTTCGATAAACTAAACACTAAACTGTCTCCTAATTTACTCAAATTCCCTGATTTACCCAAATGTAAATAAAATTCCTTTAAATTTTTTAGACTTGGCTTATTTCCTTTATAAAATATTTCACAAATTTCCGTGCCTAAGACGGTCTTCATTTGCTGACGGTACACAGAGGGTGGCGCGTTATATGCTCTTAGCTATGTAAGAGGTTATCTCGGTGGCGAGCGCTATCTAAATCTGTATTATCGCAACAAGCCTGATAATAATTATCATTACTATTCCACCTATGTGCGTGATTGCAATTCGAATGCCGATTGAATAACCATCGATCTTATCTTGATGTTTTAGTAAATTAACTAAATGCATTACTTTAGTATTTACTCTTCTCTAGAACTTTATGAATAAAAGCAATGTTTCAAGATGAAGAAAAATTTGCGTACAAAAAGGAACAGAGCTAAATTTAGAAATAGGTAAGTACGTACATATTTATGAGTGTCTTTATATTTATTCATGACATACGTACTACGTAGTTACTCACAAATGAATAACTAATAGGATTATAAACGTTCATTTGATCCTGTAAAATTAACTTGAATTTATCTATGTAAATATCGTAATGTTCACAAATACTTATTGGAGTAAGCTACAAATCGTATAAGCTTATTGAATTGCGATATTCCAATAAACAAATGAACGTGAAATCACGTAGCAACACGAAAGCGCTAACTACGCAATCCAAGTGGAATCCTTAACCACTTTTCAGCGAGAATCGCTTAAACGGTCAATCGTCGAGTCCTGTTTCCGAACAAAAGCCTGAAGTGACCGAGGTAACGGACCTCTTGAGAGATGATGACTTGCTCTGGTATGCTTTATCGACGTCATCGGCGCACAAAAGGCACTCCCATTTGTATACTTAAAATAAACTAGATGAAGCTGAAGGGTGCTCGCTCGGTAGTTTGGAAAATCAGTTTTTGCTGCGATTGCGATCTTTATTGTGTCGTTTAGAGCATTTGGAATACTGTATATTTATATTATTTTAGGTTATGCAATTTCTGGTGTTAAGACACCGAACTGTATGTGAGAAATAATGTCTATGGTATAAATCAAATGCATTGGTGAAAGGATGAAATAAATACACGATATATTTGTAATATTGTATTAAGTATTCCATTGGAAGTATTATAAATTTGTTTACACTAAAAGTACATAACTCTAATACATTCTGTAACACGTTCTACAAAAGTTTATCAATCTCTTTAAACACGATCATCATTAATTAATTATTATAATCTTAACTTCATATTTTGACAATACAAGAAACTTTACTATATCCATCATCTTCTGTATTCTACTAACCAACATAAAAAAGCAATAACTCTAATTAAACATAAACTAATTTACAATTAATACTTTCGATCTTGCATCCAACGATTTCGCAATATCACACATGATCCGTGCGGCGGATGGCGTCTCCGGATATTGTATCGCGCCTTCATCTCCGGCCAGGCTACCCTCTAATTACAATAGTATAGTGTGTCAAATAAGGGTGTGCAAAGTGGGAAAATAATTAATACTGAGTTTTGTTAAGAGTAGTTGGAACTTGAAAAACAGAATTCATCATTCAAGATTAAAAAAACAATTTAGAAACAAGGTGTAAAAATATATCATTTTGTAGAAATAATAGGATGATAATAATTTTAAACTTTCCAATTAAAGTTACGTTCTACTTCGTTTTTATATCCCATATTTTTTTTAGTTCTCTTTTATATATCATTTTCGTTCTATTATTATATCATCAACAACTAACATTACCACAAGTCGACACCTATTCCCTATGGACCTACATTAAACAATTTTTATAGTCTTACCACAACCCATATTAACAAGGCAAATACGCCGAGCACATGGTGTGACAATAAAGTACAATTGATAAAGGGCCAGGACAACTGTATTCCTTGTCAACACTTGTTTTTGCGGCTATTTGGTGGTAATGTTTACCAACTGTTTGTTTGTATTACTGTGATTGTTGCGCAGTTATAGTATAATAGTATAGTATTATATTATCTGTGGTATAGGGTTATGTGCTATAGGGTTATGTGTAGTGCGCTTCCTGAAAATTGGTCGTAAAGCATTAAGAGATAATTTGGTATCTATATTAAAATATCTTTTTTGAATCATCATCAGCCCGTATACCTGTATTATGTTCCTTCTAGAGAGACCTGGTGTCGTATATTATGATCGCAATAACCAGCCATGGTAGTATTATATGAATTTGCCATTCAGTTCAATTCACGGCGTAAACTGACTGGGAATAAGAGGTCATAATACGGCCCCTGCCCGCCTTTGGATTGATTACTTCATTTTAATTTAAATACAATATCGACGTTTGTTAGATGTAAAGTTAGAGAATACGGATTATTTGGATGAATTGATTTGCATAATATAACCTGACAAAAACACCAATTTAACGACAAAGTAGGTCAAGATTTAGCAAAATTTCATATTAGTCAAGCCATTAATATTAATATTTTTAAATTCTATATCTATATTTGTGAGGAAGTCCATCATAAGGAAACATGGCCCACTTACTTTCTAATTATTTCCTTCATAAGACTGTTGTTTATTATACTACTGTTTTTTAATCATATAAGATCATGATTTACGCGTCTGCAACATGTTTTTTATGTTATATTTTTATTACATTTAAATACACACAAACGTTTAAGATTGTTTTAATTATGAACGTTCTTGTACATTAATAATCAGGCTAATTAGCCTGCTTATTAGTAATCATTAAATTTGATTAAACTAATCAAACCGCGCTCGGAATGTCACTTTACTAGTATCAATGTTAAATTAAATACACGTGATAAGAATTATTTCTAGTTCAAGGGTATACTCCACTTAGTACTATAAAGGTTTATGTTGTAATTGCTACCGTAGACGATTCCATAAATAGTTTATTCCACATAAATCATAATTTATATACGAGTACTCAGTACTATTTTAAGAGCTTTTTACAGCTTTTGTCAACTCATAGTTGGTACTTGGTACATTTCGTAATCAAATACATTTAGTGACTAAGTAAAAGTGTAAGTAAATTAATTATGACTATATGAAATTGGCATGAATTTCTTATGCTTTAAAGATTATTAATAATTTTTTTGTATTTGCATACGAATCTACGTAAATAGAAACTAGATTGTTACTTAGTTTGACACTAAAAGTTAAAATTATGCACAAAATAAAGCTAGGCCCATTTATTCAAGTCCCAAGTGGAACAAACTTATAGGATCCCCTTAATTTGAGTGAGATAAGTCACCCCAAGCCGAAATCTGATTTACTGACATTACTGGTATCCAGTTACATTACCACCCTTGATTACACCGCATCCTATTAAATCATAACATTTTATTTGTTTTTTATTAATATATCTTTTGGTATTAATAACATAGATAATAATTAATTACTACTGGAGAACCAGTAATACATCCGCGAGGTTGTTTAGGCATGCTAGAGTTAAATCGATTACCTGCTCTACATTTCGTAATATTATCTAATGTTTAAAATGGTTTTAGGGTTCACATACATGAATTTTTATTTTCACTGATAAAAAATTACGTTTGTAGGATATTAGAAACTTCAAAGTTATAGAAATTTCATAATAGGTAGTTATGCTAGGTAAATTTCGAAAGCGATGGAAGACTACTAACTTGCTCTACAATACATACTACGTCTTATGCTTTTACTAAAACATTTCATATTACTGTCTCCAGACACCCCGACAGAGACATATCTATTAACGCGCTTGCTCTAACACCAGCTAATAATTTATTCAGCCGTGTTAAGCCATTCGAACACAATTACATCTGTTATTTAAAACTAAACTATCGTCTGACACCCTTCGTATCAGCTCATTTAACCCCCTACAACAATGGACTGATGCTGGGGCGGTCGAAGTGATTCCCGTTTAATACTGCACTTGGGGACGTAATTGGGATTTTAAATCGAGTCTTTGTCTTATTAAGTTAATCCGTGGCGTTAATGAGATTAATCGAACTCTTTTTATGTGTTTTTAAATGTATTTGGGAGTAATTTTAGAACCAAGGATTAAATTTTAACTCATTCATGTCTATATCTAGTACTTAGTCCAATTTTTTTAGAAACTTACCAAAAATATGTACGAATAATAAAGAAACTTTTACCCCATAAACGAATATTTAGTTTTTGTTTACCTAATGTTCTGCTTAATTCATCTCTGGTTATAAATTGATATTATTCAAAAGAACTCCAACCCTCTTTCGAAAACTGAGTGAACTCCATAAATCAATCAAACTTTGAAAACAAAGATCATAATTCCTACGCAACGACTCTTCTAGAAAACTTAAATTACTCTTTTTCCGCATTTGGTACGAGTGCGAAAAATCTTCTTGACGGGCTGAGAAATTGATGGCGTCGAAAAAAAGTGGCAGTCAAAAAACGCGGGAAAGTTTTCACGTCAGCCGAGTTTCACTTAGACAAGTTCCTACATCCATTTGGAAGTTGCTCGTATACGTACGACAAGATGACAAATTTTAATGAACCTAAGCGGGCCGCTAATGTCTGCGAACTGCGTAATGGGAAAACTTTGAAGTCTCCGGCCTCCACCCCGTACAAGATCAATGCTGAGTTTCGATGCTTAGTTGGAATATCACGTTGATTATTTTGAAATCTTACTTGTAATAAATTGGATTGGTTTGTTAGACGTTGGGGTGGTTGTTGGTTGAATGTAAATTCGACTGGACAGATTTGGAAGAAATTATGCAACACTTAACAGTAATGATAGTTTATGAACTGCTTATTGTTTTCAATAATGATATGTTATTAACTTATTATCTTATCCATACTTTTTTATTTATAATATCATTGATTTTGACTTGCATGCATTCATGAAACATTGCATGCTTTCACGAACTGTAACATCAAGCATTGTTGTAGATGCTTGATATTCATATCTCAATTTCCTTCAGGTTATTGTTAATTCTTTGTAAAAAATACTAATTATTTTTAAAATCATATGGGTGTAGACCAGCAACCAATAAAATGGTCATCAATAGCACACAAACGCTCCAGTTCATAAAGAAATATTATAAGGTTTCTCGACATGAGAAACAACCAGACAGTCTAGTTCTCTCGACCATTCCAAATCAACAATAGCTTACAAATTTTAAAATCAACACCCTATAACAATAAAAAGCGCAATCAACGTGACGTGTGCCATTTGAACTCTTTCATAGAATTAGCGGAGTATCCATTACATTATAAATTCGCCGTGTTATATCGGTGACCAGAGAAAAAATTTGGGGTCGCGTGATTGTGATTTAAACGGCTAACCCCCGGGTAAGGGCGGCGTCGGCGTCATCCATCATACGCTTTACATATGTTTGAATAAAGCTCGTGGGAAAAGGATTTCCTCTCAGAAGTTAAGCGGCGTTTGGCAATAATATAGGGTGTGCTTAAATTACTGGGTTACGAGGACTGTCTCTGTTTAGGAGTACGTAGTAAGTATCAATTAAGTTACACGGATATTAAATGCTTGTTTCTTTTTTTTCGTGTACCTATTGCAAATATTTAAATCATGTTTTAATGTTCCATGCTATTGAAACTCTTATAAAATATTTTTTGATAAATTAAGAATGAATAGAATAGCTAGTATAGTATATAGTTTTAATATTTTGTAAGCCTACTTTATCTCACAGGAAATGAAAGGAATTTAAATTAACCGAATATAACCGCATCATTAATTATTTCACCTTCAAGTACTTTTTTATATAACAATCCCTTACAACATTGTTTAAAATAACTTAATAACCATCAATCCAAAACCAAAATCCTATAAAACACAACTAAAAACCGTCTCATTTTCTCCCATACATTCCAAAATCATATCCATCCCGAACTACAAATAGTGGATTAGGGCAGTTAGCAAACAAGGCGTTGCTGTCGTGTGCCGTCGCCCTTACAACTAATGTTGTATTAATGTCTATTAGAAGCCGTGCATTGTTCTCATACGATTTATAAGGATTTATTTGACTAATGCGACGTGCTAAGCCGGCTCCTTTCGCACGGAGTAAACAGAGTCAAGTAGGTAGTATTGCGTTCATAATTGCCTGTATAATAAGGTGATGACGGATGTATGCTTTGTAGGTATATTGCGAAAAACTAAATTGAAATGCGTAGGGAAAGGTTGGGAATACAATGAATGTTATAGGTCTAATGAATTAGGTAGATTGCAAAGCAATCCGCATTTAATAGTTATCAGCCTTAATTTTAATCACTTTCTTGTCTTTAAAATAAAAAATTCTAAGGTTAAATTGTGTTTTTGTTATAATATCGGACCTATACATAATACACTAAAATTAGATAAAATACCTAGGTACACTATTTGTAGGTGGTGCGGCTTTCTTTCTCTAACAACAACAATGCGAATGAGTTATAATTGACATGGAAAATAGAAAAAATAATAATAATAATATCTACGGGCGTAGGGATGTGACGACCCCATCGCCCACGGTTGGAATATCTAATGTTTACGTGACAATAGATATTCCACCCGTGCAATCAGTCAACCCGCAGGACACCTTGTGGCGGGGTGTCGGGGAGTAGCGACCCCGCGGGAACCGAGTGCTCCCGGGGAAGGCCCCTGTCTTCATCTCCGGCTCGCCTTCACCGGCCGGTCGGAGTGAAGCCTGACGAGGACAGGACCCCCACCTCTGGCTTGCCTTAACCGGCCGGCCAGAGTGGAGTCGCGAGAGCTTTTAGCTCGAAGGGTGGATGCGAAGCGTAAGTGGCGAGTGGGCACGTGATGCTGGACCCTCAGGGAGCGCGTGATCGTAGTTTAAAGTCCAGGGACGCCTCTCCACCCTTAGCTGCTCACAATATGTTGCCCCCTTGTCGCACTATTGCAGCGACTTATTTCGGGGGCCCATACAGTGAGAGGGCGAGTCACCACCTGCCAACATATTTTTACTTTCTTTTAGTAGAAAGGCAGGTGCCATAGTTTCCCATAGTCCCCACTCCCCAGTACCAGTCCATTTAGCATCCCAATCCATAGCCCAATTATTAAATTTCCATACCCTGCAATAGTCCTACATCGGCCGCGGACTGCCTAGGGCTGTATCTCTATAGTGCAGTCATGGGCAGGCTGCGGCTGGTGTCCCACAACACATTAAAAGTCTCGAAAGGGCCTCTGCGTGTTGGATCCGTGTCCCCACGTAAGCCTTCCAAAGATCCGGGTACCGTCCTTCTGGTGGTACCCGAGTATTATGGAGAAGAGAAACATAATATCTACAAAATAAAGTTGCAGAAAACTATTTTCTTAAAGTATTTCCTTTGAAGGATATCTTACCTACTCATAACTTAGCCTTCCAACTCAAACCAAGCGAAGCAAACTTTACTTCGTTTAATTTCACGTCATTTCATAGGAATGAACTTTGATTTTATATTCACACAGCAAACTTGTGAAGGAAAACGTTTTTTTAAAGTGAATCAAAACATGTAAAAAATACCTACAATCATTGAATTATATAATCTGTAGGTAGTTGTTTAGTAAGTTATACTTATATGCAGCTTTACTTATAGTTTGGTTTGTATAGTTACTTAAAATAATTCATCTTTACATGCCATTGAAAAAAAGGAATAAACCGACAGTCTTATTGGCCACAAAAATATATTGTACAAAACCCCATGAACATAAATTCACTGAGGGCTCCTTATCACTAAGCAACACACGTGTCTAAATCTGATCCTATTACGACCTGCAACCCTTATCTAGCGATAAACCATTGAGATTGTACTGGTACAACTTTAACCGAACTTAGATTATAAATGCTATTGAATAACTTTACATTTTTGATTTAACTTATGAGATCTGCATTATAGAGGAATGAGTTAAATTAATTGTTTTGTTTTAGTATTAATTTGTTAAAGAAAAAGAGAAAAGAATAATACCTACAGACTCAATATTTTATTTGAGTGAGATTGAATTGTTGGTAATGTTTTATCCAATATCCTACTCTATTAGTTATTTATTTATAGATTTTCTTAAACAAATAAAGTCAAACAAATAAAATAATGTTTGTAAAGTTTGTTGGCCAAATTCCTTATAGTTATATCCCCATGTTCTCTTTAAAATCTTCAAGACGTCTTCTTTTCTATAAAGAATTATCTAATTTTATCCATTTTATCAATACTCTATGATTAAAAATATTTTTATAACATTCCATCAATTGATCTCATTACCGCCGTTTCACTTTACACTTCCTGCCCATTCGTGTGCAATCTGTAGTGTGCAAATCCGTTAATCTTATTTGGCGGGTAGTCAGAGCGCACGTGGCGCCGCGTGGCGGCAAATCAACTAATCTCGGAGACGTACGCGTCAGCGGCGGGCGGAGCGCGTGCGCTTACCCGATAACGCCAAGAAACGCTATTCATTCCCGCTCTTTTGTCCCGAACAATCGCATATTTATTTATGATATTTGCTGCCAGTCAACCTGACACCCTTAAATACGATTTAGGTTACTGAAGCAAATGTGCACTGAAATTTTTAATGGATTTTTTTCTTCTCAGTGCATAATATTAGAGCTTGATTGGCTCGAATCTCTTTCTTAAAAATTTTACAATAGGTACAACAAGCTTTAGAATCATCATGATACTTTTATTTGCTTAAAAGTTGTAGGTATGTATGTAATCTATACAAATATAATAAATGTATAATAATTAATAATATTATAAAGCTGAAGGGTTCTGGGTTTGTTTGCTTGTTTGAAGGCGCTAATCTCAGTAACTACTGGTCCGATTTGAAAAATTCTTTCAGTGTCAGATAGCCGATAAATCACGCTAAGACCAACGTGTGCGGAGCAATGCGGATGAAACCGCGGAGCATAGCTAGTAATATTATAAAACGAATAAGATAAAAATCACCATGTTATACTCGGAGCAATTAACAAGCCTGGAGAAGTAACAATTAATTGAACAATAAAGCACTAGTTTGGCCTTTTTAGTTTTTGGCTTATGGCAAAATGTCATGCGAAAAAAGAGGATAGATATATGTCAGTTCGACAGTTTGAAATGACATGTGCTCATTTCAATTTGTTTTAGTGACCAGTCTGGTCACTAACGCATGGTGATTTTAATTATTGTTTTTGAAGTGAAAAACGTGTTTTCTAGTTTTTTAAGTTATTTTCTAAAAAGATAATTTACTAAAGATTACATGGCTTGTGTTGTTCACGGCTGCAAAAGCCGTAGTACTGGGAAATCGGATGAAGATTGGAATTTGTCTTTTCACAGGTTAGTGTTTTGATCAATTTTTTTGTTAATTGTATTATAAATAAGTAAATTTACGTTATTTTCATAATCATCTATGTTTTATCTAACCGTAATCATTGAAATGAAATCATAATCAGCTTAGTTTTTAGAAAAAATGCAAAATATAACTTCCATAGTGTTGTGCAATTATCGATACTTGAGTAGGTACGAAGTACTTCATTGATAATGACTGCTTTAAGTTAGGAGAAAAAAAAAGTATTTTCTTTCTTCTTCTTCTTTCTTTCTTGAGAAAAATTAAAAGATGTTTGGGTTAAAGCTATAGCACAGGGAAAATTGAAAGCCTTCAAAACATTCTTGGCCTTGTTCAAATCATTTCGAATCAGACGAATCAGACGGGAAGAAAAGTAAAGTGCTTTGCAGAGATGCTGTGCCACAAGTTTAAGGTGGCATCTATTTTAAATAATAAATATTGTAATTTGTTAATTAAGTATCGAAATAAAATGTTGTAAAAAAAATTTTTAAATTAATTTATTTGTTTTATTTGAAGCAATTTATTTTAAACTTTTACCAATTTTTTCCTGTGGGAATGAATTACTTTCCCGCGGTAAATTGTAGCCTATATGTTATTCTGATGTTTAATCTGTAATATGTATAATTATTGTAAAGTTCCATAAAAACTCATTCAGTAGTAGTTTTTTCGTGAAAGAATATCAAATGTCCATTCTTATATATATTTTTGCTTTTATAATATTAGTAGGATAGGATTATTGATTTGTAAAAAGATCAACCAGGTGGAAGTCAGATTCGCGCACGAAGGGTTCCGTATAATTCTATGAATGAATCTATGAAAACAGGAAAAAATACGCACCTTTTTACGAAACCATAAAAAACAACCTAAACCGAAATACCTAATAATATTTTTTTATAAATACCACTACCATACAATGCAAGGCAGTCAATACGCATCGTAAATGAATAATTCCAAATTAAACGAATCTTAAAATTTGGAATTACCTATCCATAATTCAAAATTAAAAGAATCTTAAATTATCTTCAAGCAATTTTATAACTTAATTTTTTTATTTATCGATATTTTAGTATTCGATAAAGTAAAGGCAAGCACTACCTTTTTAGAACAAAAAGTGGCTACATGAGGATTTGAATGCCAAGCAGATAACAGTGTGTTGTCTCTTTCTATCGCATTAATTAGGGTATTGAATAAAAGAGAGCCACTATATAAGAAACGTTCAATTAATTGTTACTTCTCCAGGCTTGTTAATTGCTCCGAGATGTTATAAGTTGGGAGAGTTCTATTCAATTCGTCAGTATTATACAGGATTACAGGTTAAGAATTTACATAGTTTCTGACTGATTTGGCTATGAAACACCTTATTCTAAATACTGTTTTTTAGATATTTTAATTTGATTGTTTGTTATACATATTATAAAGCAGGGGACAACATTCGATTTTCCACTCACGCCCCCACAGTCAGTCGTTAAAACAAGATAGCATTCAGTTATCTATGAAAAAGAGACAACTGAAGTCATTTCTGGCTAATTAGCTACATCTCAACGCCCGGGAGCGCTTTCAAAAGTTAACTGCACCTTTTAATTATATTATCATTGGGTAAGTGTTGGGTAACGTTCACATTCATTAATAATTCCTTGTCGTTCAAATCTTTTTTGGGACAGATAAGTAAAAATCACAGAAAATGCATTTTTTTTTAATATAAACTGAAAAAATAATATTTGAAATCTGTGAGCAAACTCTATAATTGTCTTTGTAACAACAACACCATAGACAAATTTGGAAGTTCTGACAGTGACAGTGTCAGATTATTTTTGAGTTTTGACAGTGAAAGGAAGAAGGACGCTGATCTGATTCTCTGATTGTATTGTTCAGAACTGTGAATTGTGATTCATTTGTATTTATTTGTTATTTAAAGGTGATAAAATATTGCATTCAGTTCCATATTATAAAATCAACATCGTTTTAATAACTTTTCAGCAAACTATTGCAACAAAAAATGGTGGAGGAAGACGAATATGCATGTGTCAATAGAGCACAATTAAAAATTAAAGATAATTCTGGAATCAAAAAGAAAAAGAAGAAGAAGGCAAATAAAGAGACAGAAAAGGTCATAAAACAGCAGATAAATAACAATGAAGTACAGGAACAGGTGAAGCAACGAGAAGAAGAAAAACGAACTAAAGCTGAGTTAGCATTCAAGAAAATGCAAGAAAAAATGGTAAGTTACACAGCATCTTCTGCATTTTCTACTTTTAATATAACTTGAAATAGTTTGTGATGGGAAAGAAATACACATAACCAATCCATATTATCTAAAACTATACCTCAATTTAATGAAAGCTATTCATTCAAGTTAGTAGCTTAGAAAATAATTATTTCTTCTGAAGTAAATAGCTAATATAGTTTTATTTTACCATTAAGTATATGCCACACTAACAATATTTTATTTATTAAAATATGAAAATAAGAATGTATTTTGTTTATTTCAGCAAAGACAAAGAATACAGCAAAAAGCGGAGATGACCCACAAACAAAGAGTAGAGAAATTTAATCAGCATTTGGACAGTCTCACTGAACACTTTGATATTCCTAAAGTGTCTTGGACCAAATAGAAGAAGAATTCAAGATTATTAATTATTATTAATGTACTTTAATTTAATTATAACTTTACCTATAGGATAATAAAATGTTTATATTTAAGGCATAATGTGTTTCATTTGTATTTCCTGTTTTTAAACTTAATAAATGCTTGACCCTCTCATAATTATATCATCAAATGATCAAAATCAAAATTAATACTAACTCGTTGTTTGGTAATCTGAACTTAGGAACATTTATTCTAAAATAATGGGGAAAATGCTGTTTAAAAAGGGTATTTTTTTAATTGTCTAGTTCTAATATAGTATCTAAAGACTAAGAGCAAATAAAAGATACAAATATTTACTACAACTTTTATTCTCAGAAAAAATAAAACACATTTGGACGGATTTTTTCATGGAACAATATAACAAGTCATATTTTAGCAATGATGTCTTTTATAAAAATTATACACTAATAAAAATACAGTCTCATAAGACTTAAAAAATACAATGCTTAAAACAATATAAATGGACGGATTTTGTTTTAAGTGAGATATTTCTTATACATAAATTGTACAATGCCTGTTTTTAGCAATTGAAAAACAGAATATTGAGGTTGCTTAGTATACAAAGCCTTAAATATATAAAAAATATGAATTGAGGTATACAATTAAGTTTGCTAGAAAAGTTATAGATACATAATATTATGTACTTAATACCTATTTTAAGGCACTATAAGGATATTCTTATCCTGAATTTGTGCTTGTTAGATTATGAAAAAGGCACATTAGGGACTTTTTTCAGATCATTTTTGATTTTAAAAACAAGCTGTTATATTTTTAAATCATGTATAGTTCTTTGATCTCTTACCAGTTAGTAAGTAAATACGAGATTACCAATAGTTGTGCACAGTTACTATTAAAAACACGTTGGCAGTTGTTATGTTCTTAACCAACATTTTTGCCAAAAATTATGACTTACTCCTTACAAGGTACTAAGGAAACAAAATTTTTGCTTCGATATTCAGGTTCATTAAAAAAAGTTACTCAATTTCATCTAACCTTCTCTACATCATCAAAACAAACTGATGAATTTCAATATCTACAGATTCTTACCCATAATTAATTAAGTAGGCACTTCAATATAGACACTAACAGAACAACTATAGTAAGATTAGCTACATGCAACACTGGCGCACCGTTTCCTCTCCAAAACGAATATGAAAACGAGAACACTTTGATGAAGTTTTCTTTAGTCGCCCAAGGATCGCTACCATCATCAAAGTGCATTGGACACTGATCTCTTTCTCTCTCATATTCTTCCATTTCTATAGCGACTGCAGCGCCCTCTGTATAGTTCCATGATGTTACGTCTTGTTTCAAATCACAGTACGCGCCGAGAGCTTGCGACATGAGCACTCTGAAAAGAACAAGTAATAAAAAATGTTGTGTGGTTTTATGAAACCACGGTAAAAGTGAAACTGTTCGAACGGTTCCGAACACTGCTTTGTGTAGCGCATGTCGCGTGACGGTCGGCTGCCGAGTAGGTATACCTACTCGGCAGCCAATACACGCGACATGCGCTACACAGACCAAAAAGTTTGAGACGATGTAATAAAAGTTTCACTTTAAAAATCATTTAACGACATAGATACAGTTTAAGGTACCCGCCACATGCCAGAAAACCAAAAAATTATTAAAAACTGTTCAATAAATATATATTTCCTTTTTCTATTGAAATATATAAACTATAAAACACTTTACTATGTCCTATACGTTTTAAAGCAACATTATAATTTATTTATTTCTTCATTTATAGATATTAAGTTCATGAAAGTCATAAATTATTGTAATAAAGTAGCTATTACCTATTCAAATCTGCTCTTTGGTACACCCAACACCTATACTTGGAGAAGGGATCAAGTTCGTCGTACGTAATCAAATACGACTTCAAATTCTCTTTCCAATATCCGATACATTTCATCTTATAATCGGGATCACTGTAAATATCTACTGGCCTTCCCAAGTAATCTACAGAGAGACAGTAATTCTCCTTGATTTGCACTGTTTTCTGGTCAACATCACAAACAGAAAAATCGCTTATATTTATTTTACAATACAAATTTGGTCGCGGACTTAGTGTGACACCACCAAGAATCCTTGTTTCGAACCTAACATCGCCTCTTTGTGTGAAATTGAATTTGCCAGCGACCGGGCATCTTATGGGCGTTGGATCCTTCTTTAGGAATATATCGTAACGCCACTTCTGTTTATTCTGAAACTGTACCCAAGAGCACACTGTGTGGAAATTGTTTTGCGTCATGGCTAAACCTTTGCGGAATCTGAAAAATTTATATGAATATATGAAATAAGTATCAAAGTTAGTTATATACATAGATAAGGAATGATGTAAAAGTAAATTATTACAAGAAAAATAAATTTATATGTTCGTAGATTGTACAAGTTGAAGTGTTCTACTTTAAAATTATAAGGAGGATCTTATGCTTTAAATTTTAAGGACTACTTTAAACAAGAAAATACTCTATTTTCCTTTATCTAATGAACAAAACCATGTAATCCAAAAATTTACCTAATAACATTATGATGTTGTGGTACAAAGTCGAAGCACACATAATCCTTCTGACACCCATCAACCGTTAATCTTGCCATCATCACTCTGCTGTCACGCTGTTCTCTGTAAATATAAGCAAATTTGTATAACATCATCATAATCTTAAGAAATATTTTATAAAACAAATGCTCCATTGCTTAATTTTAAAGATCTAAACAATAAATAGACACAGAAACCTGGAAAGGGAATCCCTTTTATGTTAATGGTACAAAAATGTATAAAAAATAATGTCAAACTAAGTTCAGACAACTTCAAAAGATTTTTCATACTATTTATTTCAATTACCTGCAAACATAAATAGTTCGTCTATATCGCCCCTCATCAGGGTAATAGGTTTCGATTATATGTGTTTCGTTAATAAACACGTCGGCGTCTATGTTAGCCGTGTTAATCCAGTCACCCGAAAAGTTTTGCGGTAATCGACAGCCTGGTTCTACAACTTCAGCCTGTAAGGAATAAATAAGTAACTCTAAATAACTCTCATACTAAAGAACAAACTTAAATATAAATATTAAATATACACATTCTTTAATAATTGTTATATTTAACTTGTTATTCATTCGTTTGATCTGGGCTTTTTTAAGCTAGATCAAATTCAAATTCGTTTATTTAATGAAATACTCTAAATAAATCAAAATAAAATTTGTTTTTCGTAATGATTAACTAGAAAAAAGAAGTATGATTTTCCATACTTTACCTTGACTGGTGTAATCCTATATCTTTCCGGAGACTTCTCAACTGTTTTCAATGTACTGCACTGAGGTGTAATAGATGCACCAATGTACAGATCATCATCTCTGTTCCTTAAGAAACAACGATACCTTTCGTCCTTACGAGATTCTTTAGTATTAGCAACAGCAAAGAACATGTTTTTGTTTACAAACCAATGTCCTAAAATAATGTTTTCAATTTAAAATTAAGGCTTTCTTATCTATTCGAATAGAGGTTTCTCATATAACATATAGTCACTCTTCACCTCACAAAAAAAAAATTTACTAAAAAAAATTGAAGGCACAACTTCATATAAAAAATAAGCAATTTTATAAAGTTTATAAAGTAACTTACCCAAACAACTATATTCAACAACTCCCTCAAATGTACCAGACATACCAGGGCATTTTCTGTATGTAATATTAAACTTTTGATTTGTAATTAAGAACTGAGTACCAGCTGTTTGACAGGACTTTATCTGTGCTTCAGGATTATTACATTCACCGGTAAATCTAAAACGGTTTTGGTACGCAAACTGCCAGACGCCTTCCAATGATGACCGACAATTTACCTGAAAGAATTGTAAAATTTATTATAATATATTATAGTATAATTTTCTTCATACCAAAGCATGTTTTCATTCCTATTAGTGTAGTGAGTAAGTGAAAATAAATGACTAGTAAACTAAAAGAAAACTACAAAACACTTGTACATTATTTGAGTTATGAAACAGTTCATACAATTTTGAAGAATTAACAAACACTGAAAAATAAAAAGTCAAGTTTCACAAGGTCAAAAAACATTTCATAATTTAATATTGCAAGAATTACTTACAGGAACGAAATTCTCAGCAAACAGTGTGACGAAATACTGATCAGGATTCAGATGCCTGCACACTCTCTCTACTGTAGGTTCCTCGTGCGACTCCAAGCTTACACAGGGTGTCTCAATCTTCTCCAGTACATTTACCGTTCTGACGATAAGCTTGACACAATAGTAGCAATTGGTATACTTAAACACCATTGAGTAGTTTGATTGTGATTCTGCATGTATGTTCACACATACCCCTCTGGAGCAAAACATAATTAATTACATAACTGCTTGAAACAGGAAAGGAATAAATATTTAGCATGAAATATTATGAGTCAATTTATGGAATGTAAATTAGATATTGTTAAACATATATGCATCAAAATCAATTAGTAAACAATAAAAAATCCGCTATATAACCAATAAACATGACGAAATATATGTCTAATATATTTTTAAAGTTAGCCTTTTGTTAAAAAATGTATATTGTACACATACACAACACAATGAACTAGAAAAGCATTTTCTGCAAAAACAACAAATTATAAACTAAGAAATCATATTAATATCTTCACATATTCGTTATAAATACAATATTTAAAATTAAAAAAGGATCTATGACGAAAACCAAATCAATCTTATTTATTACCTGCCGGTCATTTCATTTGCGTTGATATCCGTGGTTGTCTGTTGCCCATTTTCAAATGAAAACCATGAATTCCTTAGAACTATTGGAATATTACATTCTGAATATATCGGCAGCACTGAAAGAATAAAAGTTTGTTAGGCGTTGGCTTTATAACGCTGAATTTCACGTCCCAAACATTTAATAATACAATACTTACCACAACTTATAAATATACATATCGAAATAAATAATATACACTTCATATTTACGTGTAATGTGATACACCATACATTTAGAAGTTGTGTAAAAATCAAAATTTAAAATCGTCAACAGACAAGTGAAAACAATCTCATTCCTCTGAGAAAACAATGGACTCGGCAATCTCCAGTCTCCACCCTTTTTCAACAAAATGACAGTTCAGTGTTCACTTTTGGCAGTTAAATCATAGATTATACAAATTTGAATAATGTGGCAGAATTAAAAAAAAAACATTAATACGTGTACCTATATAATACTAATAAAATATATTCCGCGCAAAATCAGCCGAGGTCGGAACCGCGGTCAAATTTATATCTTCCTAACTTCTTTTATATAAAATTTCCGTGTCACAATGATAGTTACCATACTCCTCCAAAACGGCTGGACCGATTCTCATGAAATTTTCTGTGCATATCGGGTAGGTCTGAGAATCGGCCAACATATATTTACCATACCCCTAAGTGATAAGAGTAAGGTGGAACAACGTTTGCCGGGACAGCTAGTAATAATATAAAATTCTGATTCAAACCCACACGTAATACCTTCGTCATACAGCATTTGAAAATATTTTTGATGCAAAAACCCAAACATTGTACGAATCTCGGAGCAATTAACTAGCCTTGTTAATTGTAACTAACTAGGCTTGTTAATTGCTCCGAGGTACGAATGGTCAGTGAATAGTGACGAAAACTTGGATTCATTTATAATTAATGTACCCCACGAAAAGCTCTCACTCAGGTTGTCATCATGTTTATATGCTGCAGTTGCATAATCTTATACCCTAAACTAGTAACATAATATATAATGTGATCTAATTTTATAAATATTCCAACCTAAATTACATAAATTACGGTTTCGCAAAAAGCCCACAGGCTAAAATATTCAAAATATTTTATTTTAATCTTTTAAAAGGGTGGCAATCGTCCAGGGAAAAAAATGTTCGAATATTTACAATTAGTTGCTGTTATACTGTTTTTAATTGTAAAATTAAAAGAAAGACTAATAGTAATCAAATCATTTTTCAAAGTGAAACTCAAAACCACATAAACCATTAATTAAATATAAAATAAATAAGACACGATTTTACACATAGCAACACTTTTGCTCGTATTGATCCACAGTCGTAAAATCCAAAATACACCACACCAAACTTTTTACTGCAGTATTTTCCTTTCAACGGGCATCACCAGACTTCTGATTGATGGCAAAAAGTGGTAATTTTGGGTTGATGTCACTCCAATCAACGTGAATCATTACTGTCATAACACAAACTTGGTTTTGAAAATACAAAATAAATAAAATATCTCAATAAAAATGTCTTCAATGGTAAGTTGCGCAGAAAATATCTTTTAATTTAATTAAACACTTTTACATAAGCCCGATTAATTCACAGCATGAAATATAATTCTTGTTTTATTATGTTATTTTTGCATGCATTCAATTTATTAATTAATTAATTGATAATTCCATTCATTCATTGATATTATAATTTTGCAATCTTATTGGCACTTCATCATATCAATAAAGTATCATTCAATTACATATTACGTTGCTCTTATCCAAAAAATCAATACTCTCATAATTATGTTACACTTGGTGAATTTCTGAATATAATAAATAATTTACAGCGAATGAAGGCAGCCAAATGCCCCTCTGATGAGCTAGCAATTACCAACTGTGCTCTTGTTAATCCTGATGATTTCCCAAGTGACGTAAAGTAAGTATTTATTCATAAACAGATATAACTTTACAATCATGTTCAGGTACTGAGTAACTATACAGGTGTATATGTATATAGTATGTACATGGTGTTAATAAAATAATAATTAAAACATCTATGCTAATATGATTTACATTTTTTTTAAGGCACCCACAGGGTGTTCGCGACACCTCTGGATTATAGACCAGAGACATTTTTGCTTTTTTATTGTTAATATGATATACTATTTACAGGCACATTGAGATTTCGACAGGTCCATCTCAGCACTTTGTATTTAGTGTTAGATTCTACAGTGGGGTGGACCGTGGTACTGTAGGCTTTTCAGCTCCGCAACGTAAATGGGCTACACTCTCCATTGGGCAGGTGAATAGTCAATTAAATATAATTATATTTTAACCAAATCCAACTAAATAAAATTATTTGAGCAGCAAATTTTCACTTTTTGTATTTGTAGGTATTATGTAATCGGGACTGCAATTAAATTTTAAAAATGTTCTTATCAAATAAAAATCAACAAATTTTGTGTACAGAGTAATGAAGTTGAATGATGATATAGATCTTTTATATATGAATATGTTGTAATATTTAAATCACTCTAGACATATCTCTTTATTCAAAAATTACTGTATCTGCTAGGTGAATAGTATTTTTCGAGTAACAAAGAAAATGGGTCATCTTTTCATTTATTCAACAAAAGAACATCCAAGATCTTTGTGAATACATTCTTCACTGAAAAAGAACTAAATAAATATAAATTTCTGCAGACTATTGATGTGAGACCGTTCAAGCCGCAAAGTGCAGAATGTCTCTGCAGTGTTACACTTGAAGCTGACTTCATGCTTAAGAAAACGTAAGTAATTCGATTTGAAACAAACATCATGAATTGTTTAGTGAAATTAAGTTTTTTTTAATATTGAAACTGAAAGGATGAAAAAATACATTTAATTTAGGTATGAAGAAATATGTATGCAAATATGCAATTTTACATTTCATACATACTACAACATAATACATAACCTTGTTTCTTTTATTCAGGTTTTTTTTTAAATAATAATATTTTTTTTTCTACAAACTAGGACATCAATGGAGCCCTATGATTCAGAACAAATGGCGCGAGACTTCCTCATTCAGTTTTCGAATCAAATATTCACCGTCGGCCAACAATTGGCATTTTCGTTCCAGGAGAAGAAAGTTCTTTCTCTGATCGTCAAGAACTTGGAAGGTAAGATATTTAAAAAAATAAAAAATACATTACTATTTTTTTGTATTTCCCTTTATCAATAATATTTTGTTAACAAAAATATTAACTAATCTATTATAATATACATATTGTAATGTAATAAGATTAGTAGTATGGTGAGTCATTTATTTTTAACGGTAATCATCAGTTTATCCAGTTGGATATAGTAAGGAAGCATTGTCACAAATTTTGTTATCTAGTGTAAAAAGTATATATAATTGGTATTATGAAATTTGAGCCAGCAATGTATTTAAAAATAATGTCAAAACTGATAAGGTATTGGAATAATATTTTCCGATTGAAAAATTATGAAAATAATTATTATCAAGTTGATCAGACTTCAGATTATGCAACTGACTCAAGTTTTTAACTGAATTTTTATCAACGTGACTAGACATTTTCCTATCAGAATTTTTATAGAATATTTAAGTAACTATAATACTTTTAATTAAAATCTCGAAATAATTCTATTGAATAAGGAATCCTGTTTATATTTTTTAAACAATTAATCGTTGATTTACATATTATGTTTTATTGTGCTCCAATATGTAAAAAATGTATTCTATTTTCCTTGTAGCATATGGTTGCATTTTTACCTAATAGGATACTCAGGTATTGGCATTATAAATATTATGTACTTCCTTTTACACTGCACATATCCAGCAAACCCAAGGAAACCTAGTAATAAAGTAAATAAAGAAAAAAACATTTATTTTTTATAACACTAATTTTTCTTTGCCTATTTTATCTTTGATAGGTAGGTCATTAAATTCCCTTAGCCTCAAAAGAACGTTTTCTTCTAGCTATTTAGTGTGTGAATGTAAAAATCATTAACATCTTCATATTTTTCATATTGGTTCTAATATAATTTCTTCAACAGGATTCTCATTGGGAACTGAATACTAATTAATTAATATCAAATACATACCATCTTCTTTCTTAAAAATAATATTCATGAAATAAACCCAGGACTGTATGAATACAATGTCATGAGAAAATGTTTAAAATTGTCTTCATTAAGAATTTTTTAATTGATTTTTTTAAGAGGGTTCCATATTGTTCTTTACATATATTGCGAATAGATTTCCTTTTTTAATTAAATTATAATTAATAACTGGCATGAAACAAAGATGAAAAAAAAATTGTTTTCTTAACAGCGGTTGATGTACAAGCATTAGCATCGGGGGCAAATGCGGTGCCCCGTCGCGTTAAATTGGGACGACTTTTACCTGATGCCTGCATTCAATTTGATAAGGCTGAGAACTCTTCGCTCAATCTTGTTGGCAAGGCTAAAGGGTAAATATTGTTTTTTGGAGATTTATAAAAAAATTATAATTGAGTATTTGGGTATTTTTTCTCTAAGTAAGATATATCTATACGTATGTGATATCTAATCTATTTCTCATTGCTGTCACTTATTTGTATTTAAAATGTAAGTTGTACCAATCGGAAAATGTATTATGTATTTATGATTTTTTATGGATTATAGGTTAATATTACGATTTTGATACGATTAAAGTGTAAAGCTGGTTGCATTACACTACTGATACACTATAACACTAAGTAAAATGAAACTTAATTTTCAGTTTTTTTTTTTAACTTTCATTTGGTACTTTTACCGCTATTCTATGTAAAGTTAAATTTATTATAAAATTTAGAAAACAACCTCGTCAATCCATCATCAACCCAGACTGGGACTTCGGAAAGATGGGAATTGGTGGTCTGGACAATGAGTTCAATGCCATATTCCGTCGTGCTTTCGCTTCCCGTGTCTTCCCACCGGAAGTTGTTGAACAGTTAGGTGAGACAAACTATAATATTATTTTAACTCTTCTATAGAAAATATTCGTATTTCTCAATTTTCTGGCGTAATATGAGCCTGTATCACCTGTAATCTTGCTTTCTTTCGAAACTTTATAGTACCCACTTATTACCTAAAAAATGTATTATGTATTAATACAAATAATTGTACAAAGAGACCTTTCTCGATGTTCGTCAATTTCTCATCAAAATTAGTTGATATTGAATTACTCTTCTATACTACAAGGTGAATAAAAATAATATTATTTTGTAGGATGCAAACACGTAAAGGGTATCCTACTTTACGGACCACCCGGTACTGGTAAGACCCTGATGGCGCGTCAAATCGGCAAAATGTTGAACGCACGTGAACCGAAAATTGTGAACGGTCCGCAAATTTTGGACAAATATGTTGGTGAGAGCGAGGCCAATATCCGAAGGCTGTTCGCTGATGCTGAAGAGGAAGAAAAAAGGGTAAGTAACATGTATAGTCGATAAAAAAAGTGAAGTCCCGTGTCCCCGTAGTGGGGTAAGGGGCAGATGCAATATGAGACATTTTTTTTTCTTCGTCTCCACTGGGAATCGAACCGAGGACCCCTCGGTTCTACGCTCACGCTTCAACCACTGTACCAAGGAGGCGGTCAATGTATAGACGATACGTATGCGAAAAAGTTGTATATTCCAATACCAGGGCACATGAGTTTAGGGATAATTGGATTGAGAACAAAATATTGTATTGTAATTTTTCAGTAATAAGCACATACTTTGCATTAATAGATTTTTTTTAAAGCAGAATATAATTATATTGTATAATTATTTCGACTAAAGTCCATCAATAACATCGAATTATTTAAATAACCTTTCTATAAACGTGTGTAGAAACTCTGTTGGGAATTGGGATAATGCTAGATACAATGTATAAGTGATCAATCAAAAAAATCAAATAAATAAATAATAATAAAGTCATAATAAATAAAGAGTCTATAATTATATGATATTTTATTCCCAGTGTGGACCCAACAGTGGACTTCACATCATAATCTTTGACGAAATTGACGCCATTTGCAAAGCGAGAGGCTCCGTTGGCGGCAATACTGGCGTTCACGATACTGTTGTGAACCAACTGCTTTCAAAGATTGATGGTAATGATCCTTAAAGTTGAATATAAATTAATAAAGAAAAACTGTCTTCTTTTCTTTCGTATAAAATTTAGAACTAGAGAATAATAAATTATCTGGATAATTGGACACATGTTGATGTAGAGTGGAGTGGTAATTTTTGAAGGATAAAAATGTGCCAACTGAAATATTCATCATAGAAATGCATTATCGCTACAATATGGATCTTACCCAATACAATGTTTTTTGTCCAATCTATGATTATTTTTTTTGATATTATCAATCCAATTTACCGGGGTACACCTCTAACCCATAGGAACATGCAAAAAATTGAGCGAGACTTTGATTTTATGTCATTTTTTACGAATTTTATTACAATATATTTCCTCAGGTGTGGACCAACTAAACAACATTCTGGTGATCGGTATGACAAACAGACGGGACATGATTGACGAGGCTCTAATGCGACCGGGAAGGTTGGAAGTGCAAATGGAGATCGGTCTGCCAGATGAGAAGGGTAGAGTGCAAATCTTGAGCATTCATACAAAACGGATGAGGGAGTATAAGAAGATCGCAGAGGATGTTGATTGCAAGGTACGTTTCTTAGATAAAACTGAAATCTGCCTTTTTTTGAAGTTCGTACTGAAATAATAATAGCGGTGGCTACCCAGTACCCAGATAAAGTAAATTTTCTCGGCGATTTATTCTTGCGTGTTTAGAAATTGCACTTGAATTGTGTCTTGCGTTTTTAATAATTAAGGTTGGTAAATGGTAGAATCAAATTTATAATATTTAGGGCTGATTTTTCAATCCTTGGTTAAAAACTTATTCGTCGAATAATGTATAAAACTACCATTTTAAAAACGTATTCTAATTGCCCGTATTTGACAGTTTACGTGACATTTTATTATATCGTGTAATACTTTATTGGACGGATAAGTTTTATCCAAGCATTGAAAAATCTTAATCATAAACCAAAGATTCTACTGACTTTTTGAAATAGAGCGAAGTGGCATAAAAATTTAATGTTAAAAATAAATATAAACTGAATACATTTAAACACAGGAACTAGCTGCGCTAACCAAAAACTTCTCCGGCGCGGAGCTCGAGGGTCTAGTACGTGCGGCGCAGTCGACGGCCATGAACAGACTGATCAAGGCATCGAGTAAGGTGGAGGTGGACCCGGAGGCAATGGAGAAACTCATGGTCGAGAGGACTGACTTCTTGCACGCTCTGGAGAATGATATTAAGCCGGTAAGTTATTTTTTTGGGGGTAGTATTGAAAAAAGAATGTTTAAGTGTAATTGACACTTGGTATATATGGTGGGTTCTGTTTTTAAAATTGATACTTAATTAAAACAATAATCATTGTATAATGAATATATTAAATACTAGGTTTCCGCCCGCGGCTTCGCGCAGTCAAAGAAAAACCCGCATAGTTCCCGTTCCCGTGGGATTTCCGGGATTGCGTCATTTTCCCGGGATAAAAAGTAGCCTATGTCCTTTCTCGGGTATCAAAATATCTCCAAAGCAAATTTCATGAAAATTGGTTCAGTAGTTTAGGCGTGATTGAGTAACAGACAGACAGACAGTTACTTAGTTACTTTCGCATTTATAATATTAAAGCATGGATTAATAGTCTATTGAAAAATAAATAGGGGGTAGTATTGAAAAATAGTTGAATGTTTAAGTGTAATTGACACTTAGTTTATAATATGTTGGGTTCTGTTTTTAAAATTGATACTTAATTAAAACCACGATTATAATGAAAATATGTCTTATTTTTACACGCTTTATATTAGCTTCACCTGTATGTTTGTAACCGACTGTATGTTTGTAACCGACTTCTTTGGGCGCGATTTTGACCCACTTTAAACGGCCAGATTTCGTTCAAACTTTGTAGATTTATTGAGGACCGATGACAATACAATAATTTGATAAAATTTTCTATTTTTTAGTTCGGTTTTCTATGAAAAGCGTGTTTTTTAGTTTTTTTTTAACTACATATTTTATTTTTATTCTTACTTATTTTTACCTACGAGAAAACTTCATAAAATTTTGTCAAAACACATTATTGTGCCTTGCTTATAATGTAAGTTAATTCTATTATAATTTTTACTAGGCGTTCGGTACTGCAGCAGAAGCATTGGAACATTTCCTCGCTCGCGGCATCATCAATTGGGGTTCACCCGTTTCGTCGATACTCGAAGACGGACAACTGTACACACAGCAAGCTAGGGCTACTGAAGCTAGTGGTTAGTGTTATTTTAATTTATTTATTGCAGATTCATATTCTGACTGTCTTTGCCATTAAACGGTAACTAACATTTATTTTTCATTTTACCTACACCTGCACCTACGTAAAAATAAAAAATTGATAAAAAAAAGTTAAAAATAACTCCCAATTCCACGATATTCGCGTTAGAAAAATTCTACCAGCGTTCTTTTCTACACGAAATTAAAAAATACGTTGTTATACGAGTTCACTACAGGTATATAATATATTATAAACTCTATCACAAATATATTTTTGAGCTAATAGATGATCTATAACAAAAAAAAAGATGGGTTGCACTCCGGGAGTGCCGGCAGAAGTGAAAACCTGATTATTAACGTTGAGCATGTTTGATATCCATCCGTCTTCGCTTTCTCGATCAGGTCACGTGTCCTGACGCGAGTTTAAGATTTTATACCCAACGCCGCTAAAGAAGTTTTCACTTCAAAATGAATTCGTTTCTATCCCAGGTCTAGTATCAGTACTCCTAGAAGGACCACCGAACAGCGGCAAAACCGCGTTGGCTGCGCAACTCGCCAAGTTATCAGATTTCCCCTTCGTCAAAGTGTGCTCGCCTGAAGATATGGTCGGGTTCACAGAGAACTCTAAGTGTCTGCAAATAAGGAAGGTATGTAGAATTCACTAAATATGGGTGTTTTGAAATTATAATCATCTAATTATTAGATAGGTGTTTTAAAAAAGGTAAAGGTTAAAAATAAAATAGGACAGGTAGTCAAACAAATGCTTATTATTGAATTGTTTACAATATTTAATTTGTAGTTGAAAAATGATGTAAAAACTAAAAAGGTAATTTAATTAATTCTTACGTGTACCTCAAGTGACCGTATTTTATGTTGGTTTATCATATTTCATTTTTACATTAGACACATGAAAAATTCAGAGAAATATTTTTCTGAACTAAAAAAAAAATATTGTACATATTTAACCTTCAATTTTATTCACCAGTACTTCGACGACGCGTACCGTTCAACCCTGTCGTGCATACTGGTAGACAATATCGAGCGTCTGCTGGACTACGGGCCGATCGGACCGCGCTACTCCAACCTGACGCTGCAGGCGCTGCTCGTGCTGCTGAAGAAGGAGCCGCCGAAGGGCAGGAAGCTGCTCATCCTGTGCACTAGTAGCAGACGGTATGTATTGGGTGACAGGTCTGATCACACTAGGGGGCAGTATGAAGCGTCTGCTGCTGGAATATGGGCTATAAAATTCACCAAAATTGGGTCAAATATTTTTGTTAAAGAAGTGAAGTTAAGAGTTGGTATGTATTAGACACTAACAATTTAATACTTGGGATGAACCGAATATTTTAAATAATCCATAGTTATTTACATAGTACTATTTAATAAAAAATACCTATTTATTCAATAACTTAATGGACAAAAATTTTGCAATACTTTTTTATTATTTACTTTCCAAATTAAATATTATTTTAAATTATTGTTTTACCCACAGTCAAGTGCTAGAAGACATGGAGATGTTGTCCGCTTTCACGGGCGTGTTACACGTGCCGAACCTCTCGCAGCCGGAGCACGTGCTCTCAGTGCTAGAGGAGAGCGATGTATTCACGGCCCGAGACCTCGCCAAGATAAAGCAAGAGCTGCGGGGAGCCAAGTACGTGCAATGAGTTTGAATTTGGAACTTTCGAATGTGATTTTTTCTTTTTTTTTGGATGAGAATGTGATGTGAGCTGCCAGTTTGGTAAGTATGCTTATAGGTTCTACGTCACAAGCAAGAGCTACGGGGAGCCAAGTACGTGGAATGATTTTGAATTTGGAACTTTCGAATGTTCTTTTTTTTGGATAAGAATGTGATGTGAGCTGCCAGTTTGGTAAGTATGCTTATAGGTTTTACGTCACTGAATAGCTACTATGGAGAGGCCGGTGCACATGCTCTCTGAACAGAGTGATATGTCATCACGCCGCGATCACGCTAAGATACTGTACTGATGGGAGCCAAGTACGTGGAACGATTTTTTCGAATATCATTTTTTTTCAGGTGTGAAAACTTATGCTGCCAGTTTGGTAAGTTAGCTTATAGGTGCGGTCAGTGAGGACGTGCTTGCCATGCTCTAAATGAGCTATCTTGCCAAGGCCCAAGATACAGCATGAGTTGTGGGGACGCTTATGAATATAGAATCTTGTTTTTTATTCTTCTATTATGGAAGGACGTTGATAACAATTTGGTAAGTTATCTTATGGGTTCAGGTCACTGAAATGGTGGAAGCCATGGCAAAACCGGAGCACAAACTCGCCGGACTCAGCAACAACGACGCATTCTGGCGCCGCGACCTCGTTAAGGTACAGCAAGAGCTGCATGGCGCGAAGTGCGTAGAACGCTTTTTGAATTTCGAATTTACTTTCTTTCTTTTTTTTTCTCTTTTGTGTTTAGTGAAAACTCTTTGCTGCCAGCTTGGTTAGTAAATTTATAGGTCCTGGAGGAGGATATGGCGATGTCGGCACAAGCAAGAGTTACAGGCGCCAAGTGTGCGAAATTTTTTTTAATTTAGATTTTTCTTTAATACTTTGTATAGCATTTCAAGGGTTTTGTTTTTCGCATTGCTAATGCTTTAAGTCTCAATCTTAGTTGAAAAGTGGCAACATCAAATTTTATAGTGCCTACTTAGTACTAGAATTTTTTTTTGTAAAATAGTAATACACATACACACATCCAACCTCACTTAACTTCCGCATTTATAATATTGGTAGACAGAGGCGGCTCGCCCTAAGGAGCGCTGGTGCAGTGAACTCCCATAAATAATTATAATAAAATCATACTCCTTAATTTAATTATTAACATTAATTATTACTATTTAAAATCAATCGTAATCTTTAAAACTACTGTTAATACCAATGAATATATCCATCATTCCATCATCCCATACACCTGTATAATACCTACTGTATTATGTAACGCGCGAAGCGGTGCGCTCACGATTGCGCTCCAATGAAAAAAGATTTAGTACATTTCCTAATACGAAATCCAATAGGAGTGAAAGAGAGGGTTTTGCCAGAGCCCTGCGCGTGAAACAAAAGATTTTCTATGGAAAAGTAGCAAAATTCGGAGCGCCGCACCCGCAAACGTTGCCGGTTCGTTTTTACCGCCCGGCAGGACAGCGATTGCGCGCGCGGCGCGACGTTGCCAGTTTCCACTTCTATAATATAAACAAACACTCGACTACTCGAGTCAACTTCAATGCACGCGCGCGATTCATGCAATTTTCTAATTAAAATTATAAAATACGTGTTGAAATAGCCTGTAGTTATCAGTATTACTTGTGAGTGTTAAAATGAACAATAATTATAATGTGGCGTTCATTAAAAAGTGTGTTAAAACGTTACAAATTCGGCTTGAATGTAAAGCTAATAAGGGACCGCCACGGCCTGAACTTGATCTTACGCAAAAATGTACGACAAAAACGAAAACATATACGTGTGTGTTTAAATCTGAACAATATGTGAAAACACCGTGGTTGTGTGGTTGTGATGAAACAACAAACTATTTTGTTTTCTGTGTCTTTTATTTAAAGCGGGCGCGGCCGGCGGAGGTGAGAGTGCTTGGACCGAAACGGGCGTTGACGACTTAGCTCATCTTTCAATCAAGATGAAAAAACATTCACAATCTCGGTACCATTTGTTGAATGAACTGCAATTGGCGTCTATCGGACGACAAGACATTCGTAAAGCACTAGATTCCGCGTAGGTACCGAAAGTCAATACGCGAGTTCAATGACCGTGTCGATGAAAACAGACATATTTTACGAAGGTTAATAGATTGTGTCGTATTTTGTGGTGCATTTCAAATTGCTTTATGGGGGCATGATGAGTCTTCGGAATCCCTGAATCCCGGAATCTATATATATATTTTTTTTTAATAAATTGTACTGATTTACACCATGTATTTTCAGTGTTTTATTTCAAGTGAACACCCATAAAATTTTGTCACGAGCCGCCTCTGTTGGTAGAATATTTGATGAAATAGAAATATTCTTTCAATCGCAATTAAATTAAAACTTGTGATATACAATTACTATAATGCAACAATAATTTTCATATAAAACAATTTTCAGAATTTTCATCGGCATCAAGAAACTGTTGGCCCTCATAGACATGGTGAAACAGACGGACGAAGATTCGCGCGTGTTTAAATTCCTCACAAAAATGCAAGAAGAGGGCGGGCTCGATCTCGGCACAACCATACAATAAGATTCGCTGCAACCTTAGGGACTACACTCGCATACCACGCGCACGCCCTCACCGCAACATCCCAATGCACTTATTTACTCATTAAAAGCTAGATCTACAGAATGTTCGCCTTGCGCTTCCGATCTCAGAAGCTTCGAAATCGACTACGACGATACTAGCGAGTGCACGGAATCATTAGCTGACTCAAGTCTCAATATAAAAGTCAGGACGGCGAAAGGCAACGAAGTGTCACCGGCCAAAATGCCCCTCATGAGAATACGGAGCGTCGAAATCGTGTTCCAAGACGATCTCTCGACTTGCACCGACACCGGCTTGTTGGACAGAAGTATAGAGCTTCTCGTCTCCGATAGTGACGACTCCACCAAATGCGTGGACGACTTGGAACATTTGCACGTTGCTAAAGATGAAAACGACGATTCTGTTACCCTAAATGCAGACGGAGATCTATCGGACGACGATTCGATAACCGTTACCAAAGACAACATATTGAGTGCCGGTAAAGTTGAAGTCAAAGTCGAGAGTAATGTGCCAATGGATTCCCTCACAGTGACCGACGACACTTTGTCCCTGAATATTTCGGAATTGGGCGATTCCGGAAGATTCACAGAAGACGCGTGTTCGTCTCGTGTCGAGATCGCAGTACCGTGCGAAGACGCTTTGCTTTCCCATTCCTTTGATGCTGTTAATGTCGAAGAGACGAGTGCTTGTAATGTGGATGAAACTGATGATTGCGATGATATCCAAAGAAAATTGTTCGAGTACATCGATAGCCACAGTGAAAGTTCAGATGACACGGCCATTTGTGAAGATACGACTAGTACGAAATTTTTAACCCCTTCGCCGAATGTTCCCACTAATGAAGAACAGACCTTATATGATAGTTATGAATTACAATACGACTCCTATATAGATATGGGGAAATTTTGACTTCTGTGTATAAGTACCATTGGTCTTAATTTTTGATTATGAAATTATTTTGTTGTAATCCTGAGTTTCTATTTATTTTTTATTAATTACACAAACGTTAAATATTATTATATCCTCTATGAGCTATGTCCTATATCTAATCTAATGTCCTGTAAATCTATACACAGCTTATGCACAGAGGGCTCGGTGGTATGCAAATCTGAGAACCATGTCATATATTATACAGTTATTTTAACATTTATTTTTTATAGATGAAATTATACTTTGTAAATATTTTTCCTTCTTATATAGACATGTTTATTTTTTCGAAAATAATGTGACATGGTTGCGGAAATCCTGGGGTTGTTAGTAGGCAATAGCTCAACAATTGTCTATATAGTGTATTATATTATTTCAATATAAAATTTATTTATTTGTTTTTATTACGAATGTGATACAGCTTGATGCTGTCTAATTGTGTTGCATAGTTGATGTTATGTATTGTTCGTAGCTTAAGTGAAGATGTCAAAGTATTAGTATTACGATTTACGAATCTTCTCACTGAGGTAGGCTAGGGATCCTCATGTCATATAATATAACCTTAAGCTAAATAGCGACGCTTGTTCCATGGGATTCTCAAAGTACAATTTAGCAAAGTTAAACTTTAGATACTTATTACAGTTACTTGATTGTTGATTTTAGTATTGTGAATGTAGGGTGTTATTACCGTAAAAGTTCAATTATTAAAATATGCTTGATGTTTTTGACTTCCTATCTAGGTTTAAATGATAGTGTTCCAACATGAACATACATTCCAATATATCATCTGTAAGTGGAATATTGTATCAGCAGAATAATCATTGTTATATAAAAATATATTCTTATTAGCTTTAGAGCACAATTGTTCAGTAGTGTTCAATATCAAAGCAAATATTTTTATCTATGGATGTGTAGGTAATAATTTACTCAAAATATTTATTAGCAAAGATAATATTATATTATAGCCAAATGTATTATTATAAAATATATTATTTAATATTGTAAAGGAATTGAAGTGATACTAGCAAGCCTATTTTATTTATGAACTTAAAAATGATATTCATATTATCTTTGCTAAAATGCATTTTCTGTTTAATAAAAAAATATAAAATATATTTCAGTGTTTTTATTCTCGAAGGTACCTTAAATATTAACTTTTAACATAGTTTATATAAAAAAAAGGGAATGGTCAAATTAGAAGGAGTTCCTTTCTTAAAATTAATAACAAAACATGAAATGGGTCCCAATAGACCTTATTTTAGAGAACTTAAATATCGTCCATTATACAGTACAGAAGTTATAGACAACACAAACCATTATAGTTATGGACATCATATTCCATTCAAGCAAGAAACTCGAAAAATGGTGTGCGTTACCCAGGCAAAATGTTTTGCTTTAGAGAGATGAGACTTAAACAAATAATTAGTGTATCATGAGGAGCAATTTGTTTACTAATAGCAAAATTTGTTTGAATTGTAGTTTTTAAGTTATTTAAGAAAAACAAATTTTGCTGGAGTAACGTTTGAAACGTTACCCAGGCAAAATCGTCTTTCAAAAATTAGTTTCAGCACGGAACCAAATACATGAATAGATAGCTTTTGTTGCGTAGTAAATGTTTATAAATAGCAAAATTTGTGTGTGGTATAGTTCTTTAGTTATTTAAGATTTTGCTGCGGTAACGTTTTGGGATTTCCCAGATCTCGAAAACGGCTCAACGCAGAAGTTTGAAAAAAATACCAATAAAAGACCTCAATTTGTTTAAATTTGTTTATTCATTAGTTTTTGATTTGGTTGACGTAAACCAATGTAATTAAATGGTTTCAAAAATCAGAAGAAACGGGTTTGCAAGTAAACCAATACACTTATAACCAAATAAACAGCTGTAAAAAATACCCGTGGTTCGACGCTTGTTTACATCAGAAATATTAGATTTCATACTTTACACATTAAGAAGATACAAACAAATTTGATTTATTTTAGACTGGTCGTACTTTAGCGATCAAATACGCAGTTCCCATAACATTAAGAAACATGGCATACTTTAAACAAATTAAAATGATTCCTGAAAATTCCTTCCTGTTAATTGCAGCTTTGAATTACGGCTCTAATGAAAGTTATCTCAAAAACAAGATTATGTCAGCAATTCTCTAATGAGCCGACCAAATTGAAAAGGTCACATAAAAGCGACCGCACCATACATAAGCGCAACCATCTGAAATGAACAGGATAATATAGATGTTTTGTTAGTACAGTTGAATACAAAAGTTTTCTGGTCAGGTTAGTTAAAATAATAAAATGGTTAAGATTCATTATTTTTATTTAAAAAATCAGTCTCATACAAATTATATGTATTGCTTTGCCTTAGCATCAACATTTTTGAGTTTTGTTACGTGTTACTTAGAGTGAATATTTTAACATTACATGTGACTGCCACAGGTGGATAACCCGTGAACCAATCATTGTCAAAGCGTCGTAACCTTCTTTTAACTTAATGTTGAAATATCCACTCTAAGTAACACGACATAAAGCTCATATTTCAATACCACAGTGTGACTTGAGTTGGAATTGAGTCGGCGTTGTGTGTGTAATGTGCAAAGCACATTTAATGTTTTTTTTTTACAAAATATGTATTATCGGCTTGCCTATATTTCTTGCCCTTATGAGGGACGGTTTCGAGCATATTCTATAAAAAATGTATATAATCACAAAACTTTTAAATGAGAAAACAACAATATAATACAATAAATTATACACTATGATATTACACTTTTATTAACTAGTAAAAATTGTGTAATATGGTACTGCACTTAAAAAATATTAAAAAATCGGCTTCACGAATAACGTTTTTCTGCTTAACTGTACAAAACATCGGTTACCAAGCTGCTAATTTGCGAAGATTACCCGTACGTACGGTGCAGTCGCTTTTACGTGACCTTTTCAATTTGGTCGGCTTATTAGAGAATTGCTGACATATTCTTGTTTTTGAGATAACTTTCATTAGAGCCGTAATTCAAGGCTGAAATTAACAGGAAAGAATTTTCATGAATCATTTTAATTTGTTTAAAGTATGCCATGTTTCTTAATGTTATGGGAACTGCGTATTCGATCGCTAAAGTACGACCAGTCTAAAATAAATCAAATTTGTTTTTATCTTCTTAACGTGTAAAGTATGAAATCTAAAATGTCTGCTGTAAACAAGCGTCGAACCACGGGTATTTTTTACAGCTGTTTATTTGGTTATAAGTGTATTGGTTTACATGTAAACCCGCTTCTTCTGATTTTTGAAACCATTTAATTACATTGGTTTACGTCAACCAAATCAAAAACTAATGATTAAACAAATTTAAACAAATTAAGGTCTTTTATTGGTATTTTTTTCAAACTTCTGCGTTGAGCCGTTTTCGAGATCTGGGAAATCCCAAAACGTTACCGCAGCAAAATCTTAAATAACTAAAGAACTATACCACACACAAATTTTGCTATTTATAAACATTTACTACTCAACAAAAGCTATCTATTCATGTATTTGGTTCCGTGCTGAAACTAATTTTTGAAAGACGATTTTGCCTGGGTAACGTTTCAAACGTTACTCCAGCAAAATTTGTTTTTCTTAAATAACTTAAAAACTACAATTCAAACAAATTTTGCTATTAGTAAACAAATTGCTCCTCATGATACACTAATTATTTGTTTAAGTCTCATCTCTCTAAAGCAAAACATTTTGCCTGGGTAACGCACACGAAAAATGAATGCCAACATGTCACTCAGTTTCAGAGCAAATCTATATGAACAAAAAAATATGCAAATCATAACTTCTGATATCTCCATGCAATCCCTTGTGGCTAAAAACTCTAATTTAGTAATTCTGCCATATTTTTTCTCTATTACTAGTTTGTCCATATTTCTTGTTTTACAGGGATAAATTAGTGGCAATGAAGATCTAACATGTATAAAACTATTTAATGCCTATGTAAGTGTCTTTAGATAAACTTTATTATCTAAGCAGATATACACATAGTATGTAGATATAAAGATATACACATAGTGGTATATAAGTAAAACAGAGTTTCATAATGCAGACTGTATTGTTGTAGGTGTGAGTAAATTACTATAAGGGACATATTAAAAAATAAAAATTACTTCAGGAAACTTAAGATTTATTTAAGTCAAGTACTTAATAACTCTAGGAAATATCCATTAATAACAAAAAAATAATATCAATGATGTTGCAATCATTCTCACACGATATATTCAATGCAATCCTTAAAATACATAATTATACATATGGCCTTAGACCTAATTAGCGCTTTCACAGGCATCAACCCAATCATTGTAAACATCTATAGGTTCAGATAAAACATTTGTTGTGGTTTGAAAATCTTCTAAACAGACCCGGCATTGGATGCGCGCTGTATTTCTTGCGCGATCCCTGGAAATATATAGGACACATTTGTAATACTGCTTATTAAACATCGTTAATTTGCATCTTAATTCAAGTATACTTACATTTTTACTTCACAAGATTTTTCGTGGTTGCAAAACGGACAGTTAAATTGTTGATCAAGAGGCTCAATAGCTTTGCGTTTTGGTGGTGGCTTTCTTTTCGACTTTCGACGACCCATAGCTTAAATGTAAAGTGGATGTTAGAATACTACATGAAAATCTAACGCCTTTTAACTTACTGGATAATCTTTTAAATTATCGCTTACTTTATTTTATCACAGTTTGCGAAAATCAGAGAAATAAACACACGTTTAAGTCACAGTTTATTATATCCCCTATATATTATTATACTCTTTGATTATATCCATTATCCAGTGAAAAAAACTTGTCACTGTCATTTTGATATTGACAAGTCACAAAATACTGTTGTGTCATTTTTTTTTAAACAGATTCGACGGATGTTTAAATATATTAATTAATTACTTTTGAAATAATTATGGCAGACCTATATTATTGTAAAGTATTTCCGGTGCAACGCTTCATTAATTGAATATTTGAATAACAGTACAAAACAGTATTTTTTATATATATTTAGGCTGTTTTCCAATTACTGTAGTTTATTACAATTACTGCTGTCTTAGATCATTAAGCATTATACCGCATAATGCGCTCTAGTGCTGTAATTGGAAAACACGGTTAATTAATTGTTTGTAAATATTTTTCAACCAGTCCAATTATTATGTATACCACTTTATTTACACATTAATGAGGTTGCTAGCTCAATGAATATTTTTTTTTTCAACACTGAACATACAACGCAACCTGCCGGCATTGTGCGCCACTGAGTCGCATTATGCTCTGTAATTGGAAAACAGCCATTATATTGCATTATATCTAAGGCTAAGGTAAATTTCATTTCCAATAATTTATGTATAGATTGATTGATCTCTTATTTAATATTATACTCTACTAATAATTATTAGTGAATATACTTTATTAAGCTGATTCAAGATTTGGGATACACACGCGACGTACCAATTTGGTATGGTATTGCCTATGCCAAAAAATAAAAAAAGCAAACATTAAAACAATTAATAATGGCTGCCGATGTTTAACTGTATCGTGCACCATCGTATTAAATGATTATGTTTTATATTGTTTGTGCTAATCGGTGTATTTAAGGTGTATTATGTTTTCCAGTGTATCATTTTACAGAACATTTTAAAAAGTGACTGTAATGATGGACAATTGTTAGTTAGTGTTAACCTAAAAATAACTATAAATCAAGATAAAATGGAGCTTCCACAGCCGCCACAAGGTAAATTTAGAATTTCTTATTCACTATGTAATTTATTCATATAGTTCAATAATTATCAAACCGTTCGGCAACTTGCAGATCAAGATCTTCGCAATATAATCGACAAACTCGCCCAATTTGTCGCACGAAATGGGCCCGAGTTCGAGAAGATGACCAAGACGAAACAAAAGAACAATCCCAAATTCAGTTTCCTGTACGGTGGCGAGTACTTCAACTACTACCAGTACAAAGTGACGACAGAGCAAGCAAGTAAGCATATTGACGATGGTGGTTAAAAGATTAGAGATAGTCGCGGTCGCGCCCGATCGCTGATGTGTTATAACCGTTTCAAGTGACCCTCCGCTGTTTATAGTTCTAAAGCAATCGGCCGGTGGCCAGGCGGCCCCTCCTCCGTCCGGGGCTTATATGGCACAGACAAGGCAATATGTAATGCCCCAACAGGCTGGCGCGACGCCTGCCCAGCTCGGGCTGGCTGCGACGATGGCGGCGGCTCCGGCGCTGCAGCAATGGCTCGCGGCGAACTCGGCCCCGCCCGCTACGCACCACTCCCTTGAGATTGACAATGTGAATGCTCAGATCAACATGTTAAAAGACCAAATCACTCAGTCAGAGAATAATCTTAATGCTCAACATAATGTGAGTTTAATATAATACGATTGTATCATTTCACTTGTAAATTATTTGCTTTTATTCACAGTTTTCTTACAGACTGTCATATTTTTGTTTATATTATGTTTAAAAAATGCCACTATGTACAAAGTCTAGATGCATAACAATATTTGTATCTAATTGGAACGAAAAAGTGGGCTAGTCTGCTTTTGTTGTAAATATTGAATGCAACTTTTAAATAGAAATAATTTTTATAATGTTTTTAATGTGCTTCATTCTTTTTATTTTTTGTATATAAAGATAAATGTTCCAGTAATAGGTATTTGGATGGCAGGTCAGATTTCAGGCATGAATTATATCTGTATAAGATAAAATAGTTTGTTTTAAATGCATGTCTGTAATTATACATAAGACAGATTTATTTTATGTAGGATTTATATTCACACACATCCTTAATAGCTTCAAACATTTTTTAAATAGAGCAATAAACATTAGAGCCTTCTATCTCTATCTCATAATACATAATATTATATAGAAAAGCTCTGTTTAAAGAATACTATCTCTGTACATTTTTTTATCTGTGTAATGTTCTATTTATTACTAAACCATTTTAGGTACTCATTCAACAGCAACAAGCTAAAATCAATGAATTGGTGAGCAAAGCTCAGGTAGAGACTATACAGATCATGGCAGAAGATAACAACATCAGCTTATCGGAGTTAGACAACATCTTACAACCCATTATTGAATCTTGCACTAAAGATAGCATATCAGCAGGTATATTAGAATTTTGTGTAATTCCAATTGTTTTGTTCAAGCATATTAGTTATGCATTATTGTTTACAATTTCATTTCTTAGATTCATGGTTAGGATTAATAAGGCTTTAATTTTAGGAAAAGGATGGATACTGCAGCATGCTTCATCAGCAGATGCAGGCAAAGTGATTTCTCAACATCTGCTGCGGAAGGTTACCCAGCCTGGAGCGGCTTTCACACAAAAACTGCACATCATATATCTAGTCAACGACGTCTTACATCACTGGTTAGTATATAAAAACAAGAATTTAAATCACATCTTATGGTACTTATTGTATGTCATCAAAATTTGGGTTTTTGGGAATTAGTGAGGTGTTTTCTTAAGGTCATTTTGCTTTCTAACATGTTTTTATTTTTTTGTTTTAACATTACGTCACGGTTTTGTATTCCTTTGCACAAAGGGAGGCCAAAATTTTTTTGTTTCAAATATATGTCTGGATCTTATCTTCATATTTATATTTTCTTTTTCTGTTAAAAAAATGTATGTACTTTAATAGTATTGTTTTTGTGATTATCTATCTATGTACTTCTTTTCTATAAAGTTTTGAGTTGTAAAGTTGTTTAATATATCGTGTCCCTTGCGATCGATGTCAATTCGGTGTCTATGATACTATTATTCCTAATTACAGTGCACGCAAAAACGCCGAAGATCTCAAGAAAAATTTGGAAAATGTGGTGGTTCCAATGTTTTGCAATGCCAGTATAGGTAACATATTTACAATAATGTCCTCAAAATTTAGGTCTCTTGTCTTTTTGTGCATTCTCATCTACTTAACATCTAGAGCATCATCCTGTGGTTTGTCAGTCAGGTAAAACTTGCTTGAGTCAGCTTGGCTCTTGCGACAACCGTGTAATCCTTTTTACATTTCAGCCGTTACTGAAGAACAGGAGGCTAAGCTTAACAAACTGCTTCGTCTCTGGGAATCCAAGTCCAACTACTTCGACTCGGGGGTCATTGAAAAGATGAAGAGCCCTACCAGTTCATATCAAGAGTACCAGAATAACCTGATTGCGCAGCATTCGAATGCTATCGCTCATTTAACACAACAAACAAAATCTACCTTTGAAAAGTATGTTATATCCGTCTTTCGTAAAATTAACAGTTAAAAGAGTAAATTCTAATAAACTCTTCATTGCAGCTATCAAACACAGCATCAAGCCTTTGTCGCTCACACATTGCAACAAATACAACAAATGGAGATGCAAAAGCATGCACTAGAACTAAATAGCCAGGAATCAAACAAAGATAATCAGCAAAATATGCAAAATCCCTTCCAAAACAATTTCAATGACCAAGGGTATCCTCCGATGGGCGGATTTGATCAGAATTTTGGACCAAACCACCAGCAGTTCGGAAGCGAGAGTGGGGACAATTATGCGTCAAACAATAGTTTGAGCGGGAATGAAAACAGTTTTGATAGTCAAATGTTTGATCAAATGAAACAACAAAAAACGGAACAAGCTGATGAACCTGACTTGTCCATTTTACCAAACATAAATTTCTCGCAACCGCCTCCCGGTTTCGAACCTAAGCCACTGCCATTGGCTTTCCAAAATGGTCTTCCAGATCTCAGTAAGCCCCCACCAGGATTCCCCCCTTTCCCAGAAATTAACAACGAAGAGCTGATGCCCTCAGTCCCATACTTTGAATTACCTGCTGGTTTGATGGTACCTCTTATAATGGTAAGTTAGTTTTCATTGAAACAAAAAAATAAATAATAAAATAAATGTTTGAGTGATTTAAATAAGTCTTTTGATCTTAACCTGGTTTCAAAAGTAACAGAATTTATAAACATTCTTATTCTGTGCATGACTAACAATGTACTTATGAAATCACAATGCACTCAGTCATTCTATGAATTAAGCACATTATCTTTTCTATCGATTTGTAGACCTGCACTGCTATTGGGAATCTCTTGATGTCAAATAGAACATAAAAGGCATTTTTTACTGAAATATTTAGTTAATAGAAAACACAATATACATAATATAGTTCATACTTTATCAAATCATTTGTCAGTTTCAACAGTTCTCATTGCAATATGAATGACTTCAGATTTTTCTTAACGCACTGTAGCATTAACTCCTAGAAATAACACACAGCAATTGTATTTTTTCTGTATAAAATTAAATTCACTTATGGGCGGTGGCGACCACTTAACATCAGATGGCCCATCTGCTCCTTTGCTTGCTCTAACATAAAAAAAAATATAATAGAAGTTAATTTTTAGTTGGAAGACGACAAATACAAGCCGTTAGACCCAGCTCGTATAAGACTGCCGCCACCCGCTCCGCCAAATGAGAGGCTCTTACAAGCTGTTGACGCCTTCTATGCCTCACCTAACCATGAACGGCCGAGGGATAAGTTAGTTCTCTTTTTATTTATTCGTTTTATAATATTGTTAAGAATTAAACAAATGTTGCTATTCAGTTCATTGAAAATGTTAAAACATTTGTTTAAACTCAAACTCAAACTAAAAAAATACATTATGAGCGATGTGTGATGTACTTGTTACATATTTTATTACTTGCTTATAATAACGTTTAGAATGATGAATTACAGTAAGAACTGTATTAGTACAATTTAACTTAATTTGATAAATAATGGGATTCATGTTATATTACATTTTCACTTTTAAAACTTTACTAAAACTGATAATACTCTTACAGTGAAGGATGGGAGAAATTAGGATTATATGAATATTACAAAGCAAAGAATGCAGCTAGAAAGAATAAAGAGGAAGCGATTGCGCAAGGGCGAAGGATGAAGTCAAAGTCGCCCAGCCCAATACCAAAAGACTTACAGAAACAACCAACACCTCCGGGAAGAAGATATAGGTATGTTTTTTTCAGTTTTTATCAAAACATTCCAATAAGATAATTCCAAAGATAAAACAATTTCTAACTGTCATAAATTATAATAACGTTATATGAATACAATTCTTAGCCCATTGAGCCCCAAGCGGCCCAATCGGTCCCAGACACAATAGATTTTCTATTGTGTCTGTGGTTCTGGGGCTTGAGTTATTAAGAATGTAACCGCCACATAAAATTTTAATATTTCTTGAAGGTATTTTATTAGTTTTGGGGTGGAAATAAATTATATTATCATTTAACACTATAAATAAATAAATACTTTATTTGCATTTAGCCATGGTATATTAAGGTGTTATAATTTACAATATAATTACACTAATATAAATACACTTAACAGTTAATAATTATTACACAAACAAGTTATAAATCATGTTCTTATTATTCGCAATTTCGACAGAGTTTAAAACAGACTCATTTAAAATGATTATAATCTTTATTTCCCAGGTCATTAAGTAAATCACCAGAGCCGAAGCCGGTAATTCCATTATCACCGCGGAAGTCAAAGTCACGGTCGCCGTCGCCCAGACGAAGGCCCACGACGTGGAGGAGGGATAGAGATAGTGAGAATTTATTATTTTATTGTCATTTTCTTTATTCGATATTGTTTATGAATATTGCAACTTCAATTTTATGAATTAATTAATAGCTTTAATAGAAACTTCCAATAACTTAGAGGCTGTCCAATTATTAATTGATTCTTCTAAGGGCTGATTTTTCCATCCTTGGTTAAAACTTATTCGTCAAGTACTGTATAAAACTACCATTTTAGAAACGTATTAAGTACGTAACGTTTACGTGAAATTTTAATATTATCGTGTAATACTTTATTGGACGGATAAGTTTTATCCAAGCATTGAAAAATCGGCCCTTAGATAATGAAAGATATATTTTGCAGATATATTTTATAACAGGATAAATTTTTAAAGTAAATTCTCATATTTGTATAACTGTAAAGATTATTGCTAGAATATACTTGTTTTAATTCTCTGTTCAACATATATATGGGGCATTTCACGCGAAGCGGACACAGATTTTTGGGTCAGGTTTCCGATTTCGGTTATATTTTAGTATGTTACACCAGTATATATCCTCGGTATGTATACGAAATATTTTTGCATTTAGAAGCTTAGTTTTCAAAATACAGGTCTTTGAAGATGTCAGCAAGCGCGAGGCATGCATGACTTTGAATGTAATTATCAGTTAAAGAAAAGGATTTTTTAATAAATAGATGACTGAATAATAACCCCCATTAAAAACCTTTTTATTCTCATATTTTTGATATCGAATTTATTTTTAAATTCCTAAGAAAAATTAAAAAATATTTTTCTTTGTAATTTTTTACGAACTTAGCATATTTTTAAAATTTTTTAAGATCATTAAATAAATGGCTTATATTATGCTTAAACTACATGCCAAGTTCTAGAGTGGTCATCGCAGAAGTTTCGAAGCTACATGTATTATAATGGCGAAGCGCGGCAATATCCCCATATATCTGCATCCCCACTGCAGAATGTCGCGCTAACCAACTAGGGCTAGTATGGGGATATAAATCGGTAACCTGACCCAAAAATCTGTGTCCGCTTCGCGTGAAATGCCCCATATATGTATGTTTGCTATATTCTAATTTTAAACCAATACCAATTATTTCAAATCTTTATCTTATATTATCCTGGCCCTAGTCCAATACATATTTGATACTAGCTGCTCCGCGCGGTTTCACCCCCGTGGCTCCGCTCTTGTTGGTCGTATCGTGATGATATAATATAGCCTTCCTCGATAAATGAACTATCTAACAACGAAAGAATATTTCAAATCGGACCAGTAGTTACCGAGATTATCGCGTTCAAACAAACAAACAAACTCTTCAGCTTTATAATATTAGTATAGATATAATATCAATTTTTTTACACGCTTTATATTAGCTTCACCTGTATGTTTGAAACCGACTTCTATGGGCGCGATTTTGACCCACTTTAAACGGCCAGATTTCGTTCAAACTTTGTAGATTTATTGAGGACCGATGACAATACACTAATTTGATAAAATTTTCTATAAAAAGCGTGTTTTTTAGTTTTTTTAACTATTATTATTATTTCAGCTAATTATGATCAAACACCATATTCCAATACATCTATATTTTCCCTCAGGTCGTCGCAAGTCACGGTCACGGTCACGCTCACGGTCGCGCAGTCGATCACGTGATCGCGAGCGACACCGCGACTCGCCGCGAGACAAGATGCGACGCGTCGAGAAGTCGCGGTCACCCACACCGCCTAGTTTTATGTGAGTGTATTTATAATTCGTTTTGTATACAAACTAGCTTACCGCCCGCTTTGTCTAAAACCTAATACATAAATTATATACTAAAACCTTCCTCTTATTTATTTTATTTATTTATTTATTTATTTATTTAGGTTTACCAGTAATTGTTACACAAATGAGCAAGTATACAAAAAAATAATCTTAAAACTAAGTGCACAATTTAAGTAGGTAAACACCACATGCGTACAATTAAACTATAAAAGGTGTTATTATACCTACAGTGAGAAAAAAAAAATAGTTATACTTAAATCTAAACAACAAATCAACATCCATTAGTCTAAGTGATTAACCAGGTACTTGTATTTATTTAGACTAAGGGAAAACATATCACAATCTTTAGCATATTTATTGTAAAGTCTACATAGTCTGGGAATCGGAGAGTTGGAACCAAGGACAGTCTTGCGTAATGGAGGAGATAAAAGGTTAACGGGATTTCTGGGATATGTAAAAGGAACTCTAAATTTGAATTTTGATAGCAACGCCGAACAGTTTATATGACCGTTTAAAATTTTAAATAAATACATTAAGTCTAATGCGTTCCTTCTATTATCTAACTTTTTAATTTTGAAGTGGGTTAGACGGTAATTATAGCCTTTTAATTCTTTTGCTTTGCCTACAGAAAACGCAAGATGATTTAAAAATCTCTTTTGAATACGCTCTATCCTGAGACTGTGCACTGCATAGTGAGGTCTCCACACAACAACACAGTACTCCAGTATACTGCGCACCAGCGTATTGTATAGCATTATTTTGGTTTCAACATTTTGGAACGATTTAGTGTTTCTTATAATAAAACCCAAAGATTTTGAAGCCTTATTAATCGCTGCGTCAATATGAGGAACAAATGTTAACTTTTTGTCCATAATTACCCCTAAGTCTCGGATAGATGATTCAACTTGTAAGTGTGACCCATTCAATGTATAATTATGGATGATTGGATTGGTCTTGCGTGTGAATGTAATGCACGAACATTTTTTAATATTGAGCTCCATGCAATTGCTTTTGCACCAGGTGAACAAATTGTTGACATCATCTTGTAGTAACAAAGCATCATCAATGCTACCTATAGTCATGGTTAACTTAAGGTCATCGGCAAACATGTAAGGAATAGAGTTAAGAAAACAATTCGGCAGATCATTTATAAAAATGTTAAACAGGATGGGCCCTAGGTGTGAACCTTGCGGCACGCCTGAGGTTATATCAAATATGTTAGATTTATAGCCATCAACAACAACATAAAAATACCTCTTTTCTAAATAAGAGTTAAGCCATTTAAGAAATTGTCCTGTGAACCCATAAAGAGATAGTTTATTAATTAGTACACTGTGTGAGACTTTATCAAACGCTTTGCAGAAGTCTGTATAGACGACATCAACTTGCCCATTAGCATCCACAGACTCGATAGTATTTTCTACAAATAGAACCAGGTTAGTACAAGTAGACCTCGCAGTAGTGAAACCGTGTTGGTAGTCGGATACGTATTTTTTAAAGTAACTTTGGATATTCGGACAAACTAAACTTTCGAAAACTTTTGCCAGAGTTGAAAGAATTGCAATAGGCCTATAATTGCATACATTATCTTTTGAATTAGATTTGTGAATGGGAACAACCTTTGCTAGCTTCCACTTATCTGGGAATATTCCAGTGCTAAGCGAAATATTAAAAATGATGTAAAGAGGAATAGCTAATTGATCAGCACAGTTTATCAGAAAAATAGGGGGTATGTTATCAGCTCCTGACCCTTTAGAGATATCTAGTTTTTTAAGCTTGGTAATAATAGCATCTTTGTGAATATATAAAGAAGAGAAACAGTCAGAATTATTTTTTATAATATTTAAGTTGGCGGATGACGTATTTCCTTCGGAAGACTTTCTAACTGGGCAGTATACAGAGTGGAAATATGAGCCAAACAAATTGCAAATATCCTGTCCAGTAGATGCTGAATTCACTCCATTTGACATACATTTTGGATACGTACTCGATCCGTTTCGCTTAGCTTTTATATACGACCAAAAATACTTTGGTTGTTCCTTAATTTTATGTTCCATTTGACTTATATACCATTTATAACATTGCTTGGATAACTTCTCACAACGCTTACTGCATAAACGAAGAGCTATTTTATCGAGGGGGTTTCCATAAAGGTTAATTTTTTTTATGTACTTGTTTTTCTCCCGAATACATCTCTCAAGTTTTTTATTAAACCAAGGTGGCTTATTACGTTTTTTATTAGATATTGTAGGAACAAATTTTTTAATTAGATCATTGACATGATCATACAGAATATCAACCATCAAATTTGGATCCCTAAGGTCATTAAATAGTTCATGCCAGTTAATCAATCCTAGCTCCGTATTGATATTCGTATAGTCTGCTTTATTAAAGTCAAATCTGACAGATTTGTTCGGTTCCAAATTGCTATCTAAACTCAAATTCAATGTTATATCAAGTGGGGGATGATAAGGATCAATTTTACACAAACAATCTGTAGCTTCTGTTACAAGACAACCAAGTACATCCACAAAAATCAAGTCCAACAATTTGTTATTAAAATTACGGACATAATTACACTGTTTTAAATTATTTAAATGTGTAAAATCTATAAAATCTTGATATAATTTAGGATACGCGTTGGAGCGAGAAATATTTACGTGAGACCAGTCCAAACAGCTCATATTGAAATCCCCAATGAGTATTATATTATGCTCGTCATTTAATCTTTCAGTAACAGAATTAAAATTATCCATAAAATGATCTAGAATTGGTTTTTGTACAGGTGGTGGTAAATATACCACACAAAATGTAATTTTAAGTCTAACACCAATATTGATTGAAACCCATAGGTCCTCACAGTCACTTTTAAAATTTACGAGTTCACTAACAGCGAACCTCTTTGAGACAGCAATCAGAACGCCGCCACCTTTAATTTTATTATTGAATTTAGTAAGCGTTCTATCTCGCCGGAAAACAAAATATCTATCGTCAAAAAGTTCACTGTTAACGATATCCTCATTGAGCCAGGTCTCTGTCAAAACAATTACATCATACATAGAATTACATAAATTACGATAAAAATCTTCACATTTTGATCTCAAGCCGCGAGTGTTTTGATAATATATCCTTAAATTATTGAATTTTAATGCTTACTAACAATAAATATAACTTGCTTATAGATCTAAATTATACAAATCAAACTATTTTATTCAATGAGTCGATGTCTCTTATTAATATGTAATCAGTAAAGTCCGTTTTCCTCACGTAAATGCGACCACTTCTGACCCAAACATGTTTATAGCCTTTTTCTTTTGCCTTGATGCGGGTTGCTGCATGCAACGCTTTATTTGAGGGACTTAGATGTTCAGTGATATATATAGGGGATTTAACATCATCAAGCCCCAAGTATGAAGTATTTAATTTTTCAGTAATAGATTTAGAACGATTGAAGTTAATTGAGGCTGCAAGAAACGAGTCTCGGCGTTTCGATGTACTAAACTGGACAATTATAGACTTAGGACGTTTACTGGAATTATTGGATTTCATAACACGCGTGCAGTGGGATATCTCTTCTTCCTTCACATCACTATTTATAACTTTCCCTATTTCCTTAACTATTTCGATTAAATTCTCATTTTTCTTTTGAGGAACACACTGCAGCTCAATATTGTTGGCCCGAGCCTGCTGTTCCAAATTATTAAGACGCGATGAGACATCTTTCAATGTGGCTGACAGAACATCATTTTGTTCTTGCAGTTTCTTGATAATTGCTTGGTCCTCTTTTCTGTCTTTCAAGATATCCTCATATTGGAGGCTCATAAAACTCACAGAATCTCTAATATCCTTAATTTCTTCGCGCATCGATTTAAGCTCGCTGTTTAATATATCTTTCATAGCAGCTGTGAACTTTCCGATCAGCGTATCAAATTGATTTCCGATTACCTCCTGTATGATAGCACGTACACTGTCCTCAGCCATTGTTGTTGACGTTCCCGGTGGCGATTGTAAAGCTTGTCTCTTATTGCCACGAACAGTTATATTCGGATTGAAACGAACGGGTGTATTATCGTTATTTTTAGTTTTAGGTGTTTGGGAGACGCAAATAGGACATATCCACGCAGTTGGTTCACACGTTGTTGAATCCAGATTCATGCATTTACAATGAAAAGATTTTTTGCATTTAATGCAATGTATATATTCTTCATTAATATCAATTAAGGAACAGCATCCCCACTCCAATTCAGATGCAGACATAATTAAGAATTTTTATCTATCTTATTTGCTTTCACAATTTAAAGCAAAAAAGAAATATAGCAATAATTTAATATTTTTGGAAAAGCTCTGCAATAAATGCTCCCATATAAAAGTACTTTCAGTCAGAATATTAATCTCATTGAATTTGCACGGAAATAAATGCTCACGATGCGTTGCAGTACGTCCCAAGTCCCAACGTTGTGGCTAAAAGAGCTTAAGCGCCGTGCAGAACGTGTCGCTTACGCGTTTTGTCCGCGAAGATGGTTGTGATTCTCGTTCGGGTAGATAAATATAAAAAAATTCTTACGGTTCGATATTTATTTGATGATTATGGCACTTTGTAGACGGAAACTAATGCAGTTTATTTAATCTTTAGATAGAACACAGATTAAAGCTTAAAAATTTCACAGTCACTGTAGTTTAACTTTAGAAGAAGCAATTAAATATGAATTTTAAAGTAAGAACTTTTGACAACACACTTGCACCGTTAACCGTTCGAATCCTCTATTGAATCACACTCTTGAATCACTCTATCTATTAAAAAAAGAAAAGCGTTGATTTAAAGATTTAAGCATACTAAGGGACATAGGGACAGAGAAAGCGACTTTGTTTTATACTATGTAGTGATTACAGAGAATAAATTTACTTGAAGTGTCTCATAATCCTTAATTTTATATAGGAATAGGTCCTATTGGATTTTTTAATATTTATTCTGAATTTGTGTTGTGTTATTTAAAATAAATTGTTTTGTTTATTTTCGAGTGTAAGAATTTGATATAATTCTTTTAAAATATAGGTACGTAAAATAATAGGCGGTAATAAAATTAGTTAAAATTTTAATTCGATATTAATAGTACGAGGCACTAACTTCTAATCTGCTGAAGACTACAAAAAAAATCTTTCGTATTCATTATCTCTCGTTTAATTTGGCCAGGGGTTCATCATACCCGAGCACATCGGGAGGTATCGACTCGAGCAACAAGGGCCACCAGCTGCTGCAGAAGATGGGCTGGAGCGCGGGCGGGCTCGGCGCGGCCGGTCAGGGCATCGCCGAGCCGATCAGCGGCGGGGCCGTGCGCGATAGGCAGGATCAGTATAAGGGTATGTCGCACCCAGCCTCACTGGGGATGTAGTTTTTATCATGTGAAGATTTTTAATACTTTTTTTGTGATATTTTAACATGATCAGTATAAGGGTATGTTGCACCCAGCCTCACTGAGGATGTTATAGTTTTGATCATGTGAAGATTTTTTACTTTTTTGTGATATTTTAACATGATCAGTATAAGGGTATGTTGCACTCAGCCTCAATGGGGATGTTGTATTTTTGATTATGTGAAGATTTTTAATACTTTTTTTGTGATATTTTAACATGATCAGTATGAGGGTATGTTGCACCCAGCCTCACTGGGGATGTTGTAGTTTTGATTACGTGAAGATTTTTTACTTTTTTGTGATATTTTTTTAGTCTTAATAATTTGTGCTACGAATTTAAAAAGCCTCATGATATTCTAAAATAAATCAGATTTTTAATTTAGTTAATAATTTCAATTTCTAAATGCACTACAGTACATATTCCACAGTACACAATATTCAAAAATTATTTCTCATTACAGGTATAGGAGTTAATTTAAATGATCCATATGAAAACTTCAGAAAGAACAAAGGTGCGGCATTTATTACGAGAATAAAAGAGAGAGCGTTGGAGCGATCGTCGTGATTGTTGCAGATACGAGGCGTTTAGTTTAAGGCTGTAAATGTGTACAATTATTGTGAATGAGTGTCTGCAGAATATGGTTTATTTTATCTAAATCATCATGAATAAAAGTTATATGAATTTCATAAATATTGTTTTATTTGTGTTAAAGCTTCTTATTTGAGACAGTTAATAAAACTAAAACTTATAATTCGAAGTCATCTTCGTAATTATCCTTAAACTCAGCAAGTCTATCAAGGCATTCCTGGTAATCAGCAGCTTCCAATCCTTCTTCTTTGAATTTATGCAATTTTGCAAATTTTATTCTGCTCACTTCTCTGTGCAGTTTTTCTATCATATCTGCCATGAAGTTTCCATTATGGTATCCAGCTATGACAGGACAACTCTGTATATTAGATGTCCTTGCATCATCTTGAATAAAGCCATACTTATTAAGTTTATCAGAAAATATATTTGGATATGGATTCTTCACTTCTAATGGTTTGTCACAAACTGTAACATTTGTTGCGGACAGGAAGTTATTAGCTTGGAAATAGAGTTCAAACATTTCTTTAATGTCTCTACATCTGTAGGCTGGAATGTTCATTTGTTCCTTAGCCTCTTTCATTGGTGCTTTCAAATAGTTTTCGGGAATACCTCTCACTGTTATAAGCTGGAATATTTTGTCAGTTGCAATCTTACAACTTGGTGTTATCGGAGTGTATATAGGCTGTGTGGTAGTATTTAAATAGTCAATAAGATATTCTGACTCATGGAATGCAAATGGTAGTCTTAGAGAGGCAGCGGCCATTTTTCTCCCATAGCCTGTCAGATCAGCACACATATCAGACAAGGTATAGATATTTGTTTTATGTCTATACTGTTGGCTCAAGGTATCTAAAGCAGATGCTAATAAAGCAGAGGAATGATAATACAATGCAGGATTATATGAAACATGCTCAAATGATCTGGGATTTCCAGGTTTTCTCCAACCCTTATCACTAGTACATAAAGGCACAAAAAGACTAGCATTCTGTGACAATTCTTCAATTGCAAGTGCTATATTTACCAGTCGCATTGAATCCTTCAAATTAGATGTGTCTCTTTCTTCTTGATTAGCAGGATTGTTATCATTGAAATATGAAGGAATTATGGGGTAAGCTAGTACAGTTTTAGAATATTCATCTGCTAAATGCTCAATACATCCAATAGCTAATCCAGAAAATCCATTGTAACAATCAAAATTCACTTGAAATCCTTGCATGCTATCACATTCTTCTACATATTTCCGTATATTGTCTGTAAAGGTATCACCATAATCTGATTTCCATATTGATCTGCCAGTGCTTCCTATATCAAAACCTTCCTGGAAATAAATAAAGTCTTATTAGAACTTTCATACATTTTATATAACAACTAGGTACCAATTAAAAAAAAACTTACATGTTCATCTCCATGTTGATAACTTTTTATTACATTTATTGTCCGTGAATGAAATCTGGGGTATAGATAGTCAGTCCATGTATTTATAGTGTCTTCTAAAATGTATTTTTTGTCTTGGGTGTCTGGAGGGTTTTCAGCTTCAATATCAGACAGAAATTCATTTTTCTCAGCTGGAGGATCCTCTATCTTTTCAACATACGACCAAGGAAGATCGCCTTCATCATTGGTTGCACTTTCGAGACCCCCGGTTGCTGGCAAAGTTTTAAGAGAACCTTTTAAATCTGCCAATAGTAATCTTGGTGTATAAGTAACCTCTCCGGTAGATGTTTGGCCCTCTCTATATAAAATATCATGGTTGACTTCGGTTTTTACTGTTCCAGTATAATCAAAACTTAATTCCTGTATATTCCAAAAATGTGCACCTACATAATTGGAGTAGTGGCCTAACTGAATGGTAAGAATTTCACGTGTAGACATTGTGTTTTTAAAATGCTTTTTATTCTGATATGATTAATATCGAAGGTAAAATGTAGTGTAACAAGGTGCAGCAGGTTTTCATGTCACTCATACAAAAATACTGAAAATTAAAAGCTAATATCTTGAACTGAAACAGTTTATTTATTTATGTTCAATGAACAAAAAATCTGAATTTAGCTGAATTGAGAATTCTGATTTTTTATTGGGCATAAAATGTCAAATCAAAATAATATGTCAATTGGTCATTATGTCTGTTCTCAACTCAATGTCAAATATAAATTCATGTTCACCGTATGTTCACCAATCGCCTATAGTGAGCTTATTCCTCTGAGTAGTGAGCCTATAGTTATTTTACCATAACCACAGATTAATTATTTTTCAACACAGAGTACTTTTGAATTTCAACCGACTTCAAAAAGGAGATTCAACTGTAGGTATTTTATGGGTTTGTACCGTAGAACTTTGGACTGATTGAATCGATTTTGATGATTTTCTTTTTGATCTTGATTTCATTTCAATTTTGTTTAGGTTCTTCTTGTAAGTTGTGTTGTTTTGGTTTGAACCTCTTGCAAAAGAATTTGTGTCGTGACACTGTGCGATTTTTCGATAAATAATAATAATAAATTGGTTTTTAAATCCATTTGTTACAATATAATTTTATGAATGCTCGATCTAAGTGCTCGATATTTTTTTGTAAGTGAATACTCTCGTGTCTGTCACGGTCTAAGAGCGTTTTCACATTATCCGATCCGATATCGGATATCGGAAGCCGATAGCCGATATCCGATATCGGAGGGAAGTAAAATGTATGAAATATGTGCCTGTCTTTCACATTGTCCGGTCCGATATCGGATATCGGAGCCGACACCGATATTCCCAGTGGCTATCGGACGATAATGTTCAGTGTTGCCAACTCAATTTTCGAAAAGGCAGTATACCAACAGCAAAAAAGCACCAGTTTGTGTATTTTCAGTCTTATAGGGCGCTCATCTATAATCTATCTATATCTTTAAAAAAATTCTTTGCTTTTAACCTAAAACCCTTTCTATTAAAAGAAACCTTTTTTTATTAAGAAAACACACATTATACACACAGTTTACTCTTGACGAAATACACCAGGCTATTCAAGATACTAATACAGATCTGAATACTATAGTCCAATGGAGCTACCGCTATGGCTTGCAGGTTAATCCACTTAAGACCCAAGTTATTATTATTGGTAGTCCTTCGTTAATCGCAAGGGTTAACTGGGTTAATCTGCCACCCATTGTAGTTGATGGTGCCATAATTCCTTATAGTGAGTCTGTAAGAAATCTGGGTTTGATTTTTGATCAAACCTTATCGTGGAGACCTCATATCAAGGAAGTGAGCAAAAAAATGTACGCAGCAGCTGGATCCCTGAGACGATTAAGAAACTTTCTTCCTTTGCCTACTAAAATCCTTTTAGCTCAGTCCCTCCTTCTCCCTATATTAGACTATGCCGATGTAAGCTATGTAAATTTAACGATGGAACAGTTGAATGTGCTCGAACGCCTACAGAACTTCTGCATACGGTTTATATTTGGGCTCCGTAAATATGATCATGTTTCGGAGTTCCGAAAAAAGCTCAACTCACAGATTAAAGACCAGTAGATAAGCAATGCTATGGTGAAAAGAGATAGATAGCTACGCTTACATTATGTGAGTGAAGGGGATGTAGATACGTTTTTTTTGTCCTTATCTGCGTGGCCACTTTTTTGTTTGGCCCACAGATTAAGTATTAGTTACTACGTAACAGATGCGACAGTGATGTTTTCCATAGTTTCAGTTGGCCAGTTGTGGCGCTGCTGTAGCCTTATCAATTTTGACAGTAATAAGTAGTGTTGCCTACCAGTTCGATATCTATATCTGACTATCGATACTTTAGTGAGGTGCCCATTGTATCGATAAAAATACTACGTACTAGCACAGATTAAGTACTAGATATTAAGTAAGCTCCAAGCGTTATTATTACGAATAGGTATTAAAAATAAAACAGATTTCGTTTTCAATGTTTATTTATTTAATGCTCTTTTTCTTAATTTATTTGTTTTATATTTCATTAAAGCAATTCTATGGATTCCTGCCATTTTTTGCACATATCTCTCCTCTATTTAAAATTTTATTTATAATATTGCTCCAGTTATGGACATGAACCCTAGCAATATATGTTAAAAACATTTTTTTTAAACACATATTGTGTGTTTTCTGACACCCTAACCAGGAAAACTCCAAATCTTGAATTTTTTCTCTTATATTTGCCCCAATTTTGTTTTGGATACAGTTATCGTTTAAATAATTATGTATTATACAACTTGCTTCCCTGTACAACACTAGAAGTTTGGAACTTGGATAAACTAAATTACTATTTTTTTAAATAGTAATTTAGTTACAATACTCCATTATTTCCATAGGCAGCAGCCTGTTTAAGATTTTGTGTGGTTGTTTTACCCAAACTATCAGCAGTTATTTTGGTTATTTGCTTCATAAATTTTCTTTTCTTTGGGCAATTTTTTTTCATAAAATCTGAAAACAAAATTTATGTTACAATTTATTTTGATGATTCATTGTGGTGGTGTGGTTAATAATAATAATTTTATCACTGAAAGAGATGTGAAAAGCACTTGTAATGTACATTATATTACTAATAATAAATTACCTTTACGCTTTTGTATGATACTCTTATTTTCATGAGTAGTTTTTTCTTCTACTGTGGGTTCAGTTAATATATTTCCTGAAAATAAAAGTTATTTTAGTATTTGTAGTGAGCCCATCCATACAAAGACAATTCCACAGTTCCTATTCAAATGTTGTAAGCCCCAGATTTAAACAATGGCAGTTTAACTGTGAGATTGATAAGTCACATACAATAAACATATCTAAGTAACCACAAACTTAAAGATAGTGCAAGTGCACACTATACATATTGTGTGATCCTACATATGTTAGTATATAATTTATGAACACCACATTTTTTAGCATCTGTCAACCTTAAAAAAAAACCTTTTTCTAAATCCCATGTCTCTTGCAATCTGCACTAATAAAATCAAAGTTAACCAGTAAATAAAACCAAATACTAACCTGCATCTTCACAAAGAGTATGAAATTCTATTTCTTTGCTTAAGGAACATGAAGTTTGGTCTACCATATCTGTAAATCGGTAACAAAACAATTACTTTTAAATATAAAGTACCTACAAACATTACATACATATGAAACTTTGAATCTAATAACAGCTAATGGAATTCTCTTAAAAACAGCTTTAAAGTAAAATCTGAGAACATGAATAAAAAACTTACTAAAATTTACAAACATGGATTTATCAACCTATAAACTATCATAAATCACATACCTGTAGGTCTTTTCGTAACAACTGGAATAGCTGGAATGCATGATGGATGTTCATGATAATCATCACCTAAAACCAAAGAACTTATATAAATCTATACTATATATTATTATACTAATATTATAAAGCTAAAGAGTTTGTTTGTTTGTTTGAACACGCTAATCTCAGGAACTACTGGTCCAATTTGAAAAATTCTTTCGGTGTTAGATAGCCCATTCATCGAGGAAGATATAGGCTATATATCACCATGCTAAGACCAAAAGGAGCGGAGCCACGCGGGTGAAACCGTGGAGCACAGCTCGTAACTTATAAAATCCTATCCTGATTACTATATTATAATTTATGTTAAATATAATACCATATTATAGGATAGCTTAAATAAAAATTTGAGTGCATAATACATACCTGCCCTTCCAATGACCAACATATTATCTGTAATATTTTCATTCTCATCTGATTCCATTTTGTGATAATTGTGATCACTCAGAGCATTTTGTACTGTAACAAGTAAATACATATGTAACATTTAAAAATATAATTCAAACACAAATAGAAGGAATGTAAAGTATGTCAAAGTATTTGTTTGGAGCCATGAAACCTGTCTTACCAAATATCAGCTATTTACATAATTTTTAATCATGTTATTTATAGCTCCAGGTAGAACTCACCAGTTTCACTGGAAGACAGGGGCACGCCGTGCGCGTATTTCGTCATCCGTAAATAGGCATGGCCTGCATGGGTATGAATGCCTAAGCCTCTTGCCTTCTTCATCGAACTGATATCTATCGAAGTGTTTCTCACAAACGCGTTTGTGTCGAAGTTGATCTTTCGACAATCCGATGAGGGAGGAATTAGTGGGCACCAGAAAGGACATCCACAGGTTCCTCAAATAATCATTCTGCGGAAAACAAAAAAGCCGATTCGTCGCATTGGTTGCGGTGCCACCACCGACACAGCACTTTAATAGTCCCATAGCAAATTTAGCACTTCTTTACAGTAGAACACTAGTCTATTATATTGTGAAAATCGAGAAAAAAATAATTAAATTATAGACACAATGGTCGTTTCATTCAAATAAATGTCAATTGTCATAACATGGCTTCTCAAAATGGCGCCGTAGCCGGAAACAAGTAGAAACAAAAAAAAAAGTACAGGAAGTAATGCAGCGCCACAACTAGCCATTTTGAAACTAGGCTGTCAGGGCCCTGGTTTGGCCCCTGTCAAACCTGGGCCAAACAAACAAAGCAGATCTGATATTTTATCAGTTTTCTTGTGTCTGTTGTTCTTTTTGGTGATAAACACATTTGGAAATTAATTAAAAAAGTGTTCTGAGTGTATTACGTGTACTGAGTGTATAAAATTATGGGTGGTTGCAGCGTATTAGGCTGTAATAGCCGCACAGAAGGGTTGACTTTAGAAACGTGCGGCACGAATTTCGGCGCGATTTTAATTTTTATCGATCGATAATGATGCCCCGAAACATACATTAGCGGCTTTTCGTGCGGAAACGTGTAATTACAGAAAAATCTTTTTTTTAATTTTTGAGATTATGTTCAAAATTGTTTGAGTTACATTGACAAAACTACAAGAATTGTGTTTGAAAGAGATAACAAATGTCTTAATGTACATATTAAAAACCATAGTTCATTCAAAAGCATTTTGCTGAGGGGACAACAATTCATACGGGTTATTGGCGAGCATATGATTGTTTGGGGCAATATGGGTATGTTCATAAAAAAGTTAATCACTCAGAATGTCTGGGACAACCCATTTGTTGCCTCTGACCCATTTGAGTCCCAGTGGCATGTTGTAAAAAGATTTTTTAAAAAAGATAACTATAACCACCCAGCAAACTTCGGTGATAATATTATAGAATATGTGGAGACGATGGGTGGAAAAAAATAAAATGGATCCATTTATTGCCATTGTAAATTGTATCAAACATGTATACAAGATTTGAAAAATAATTATTTAAAAAAAATGTTTTTATTGTATGTATATTGCACACAAATTGTTTATCACAGAACCGAATCTGTCCACCCCGATTCCACGTGGTACTTGTCTGTCATACACTAGAGTGTATTAAAAAAGTCGGAGGCGCGAAGGAGCGTGGCGCCCGTGTGTGCTGAGGAGCAGGCAGAGTCAAGCGAGCCGGAGTGGCTGAGGCTGGTCGCCAAAGGCGACCAAAAAGCCGAAGCTACGAAGGCGAGTGAAGACTCCTGCCTGCAACGAGGTACACGGGGGCAAGCGCCACGTTCTGCAGCGCCGGAGCAGTCAAGAAAGCCCATAATCTTCGTTATATTTCTAACTACATCACTACATAGTATAAAACAAAGTCACTTTCTCTATCCTTATGTCCCTTTGTATGCTTAAATCTTTCAAACTACGCAACGGATTTTGATGCGGTTTTTTTTTAATAGATAGAGTGATTCAAGGGGAAGGTTTTAGTATATAATTTCTTAGGTTTAAGTCAAAGCGGGCGAAGCCGCGGGCGGTAAGCTAGTATAAATATAATCTCAAAAAAAATTAAAAAAAAATAGAAGGGGGGGTTTCCTCACCCCCCCACTTTATAGGGGGTCTCCCCTCACCTCCCCCCTCCCTTTCCCTCCCCTCCCCCCCCTTAATTCGTGCCGCAAATTTCTAAAGAAATACCGCACAGAAAGAAAAGCTGGTGGAATTTCATTTCATTCGTAAGTAAACAATTGACTAAAGATACATAATATCAGAATCATAATAATTTACTGTTTCCTACCAACTAATCATTCTTATTAATAATATTTCGTGGTAATTTTAGCTTTTAAGTGTAAGATAACCTCAATCACAATGTTGCCTGTAAATGGGAAACAAAAGTCCACAAAATTGAAAAAAAAAACAATGTTTTGTCCCATAGGTTTCCAACGGAGCCCTGCATTCGTAAAATATGGATTGATGCAACTGGTCGTCAGAATTGGGTACCGTCTTTAAATGCGAGAATATGTTCAAAGCATTTTGACGCAAATTTTTTTGTTTGCAAAGCAAAAGTATCTCGCCTAAAGTCAAATGCTACGCCAACAATAAATATTCCCAGCATGAATGTAAGTATTACAGTTTAAGAAGTTGATCACTTTTAAATCACCATCAAAATGCCATTGTTAGTTTTCTATAAAACCCTTAGATATATTATTTGGTAAAAATTTTGAATATGGACCGTCAATGGGGGGGCGGGGAGGGGTGGGGGAGGGGAGGGGGAGTCGGGGGGAACTCCTCGGTACCACTCCCCCCCCGCGCAGACCAGTAGTTCCTGAGATATTCAAGGTCAAAGTTTGAGGTTATAATTGGACCTAAAGTGACAAATAATGGAGGGGAGGATAAACCTTTCCCTTCCCTACACTCCCAAACTCCCTCCATAACAAATTGTTGCACTATATTGCTTCTGCTTCTGCTCCAGCGCTGCGGGAAGTGCAGCCCTATCACCCTTGCGTAGCTAAGTACAGGCACCTAGCTCGCCTACGCTACTGCATTGCTGATGTGGCTATATTATGTAAACTAGTGTTTTGTGTAATGTCATATGAGTACCATTCATTCATCATTCATTAAACTTTTTGACATATTAAATTGCCTTTAATAATAAAACTGATCACTAGTAAAATAAAAGTAAATTATAGAAATAGGTACTTACATTTTTTAGGTTGAATCTGTGCAGTCTGTATCGGTCACACAAAATGATGATTCAATACCATCAACAAGCTCTAGAGGAATTAAAAGGATTAGACAGAAATCAAATGATCAAAATGTGTACCCCGGTGCTAAAACTCCAAAACTGGTTTGTACTAAAAAATACATCTTCACTACATAGTATAATACAAAGTCGCTTTATCTGTCCCTATTTCCCTATGTCCCTTTGTATGCTTAAATCTTTAAAACTACGCAAGGGATTTTGATGTGGTTTTTTTTTAATAGATAGAGTGATTCAAGAGGAAGGTTTTAGTATATAATTTATTAGTTTTTAGACAAAGCGGGCGAAGCCGCGGGCGGTAAGCTAGTAAATAATAATAACAAGTTATCTTGTAATATGTACTTAATACTGGATAAAAATTTATACTTAACCTGAGTAAACTAGGATTTATTGCATTTTATTTGCCATTAATTGTTAGCATTTCTCTTTAAAAATGTATTTATTTCTAAAAGCAGAAATGTTTTGATACCATAGGTTCAAATTTAATAATCCAATTTTTATAAATATTGAAGTATTTTTATTTCTAATTAGTTGCTCGTTGTAATCGGTATTAAAATAAATATAATGGCCTTGATTCAGGATCAGTAAAATTTTAAGATCAGTAGGTACATCTTTATCTGTTTAGATCAGTAAGAAAGTACAGAAGATTTAAATTTAATTTAGATTTTATCAAACCAGTAATTTTAGTCTTAAATTTTAGTGAGTATGGTAAACTTTACATTTAACACTGTAGGCAAATGTATGAAACTGACTAAATTGGCACAATTTTAAATTTATTGTTTGATTACATAATATAATGAATATCTGGTATCAAAATCTTATTTACTTATATTATATTCTTTAGAATCAATGCTAATTTTTATCAGGTGATAACATACTCATTTAATAGTGCATATAGTCACCAAGATGTAATTATTAAAGAGATTAAATAACGGTTATTTCCATACAGTCACACCCCGTCCTGTCACACTGTACTGGATTTATGTAAATTACTCCGATTGGGACACACTGATATTCCATTAACTTGACTGACTGGTTGGCTTGGTTGGTAGTGGCCCTGCCTTCCAAGCCAGAGGCCGTGGGTTCGATTCCCACCCGGGGCAAATATTTGTGTGATGAACATAGATGTTTGCTCTGTGTCTGGGTGTTAATTATCTATATAAGTATTTATTTAAAAATTATATAATATGTATGTTTATCAGCCATCTGGTTTCCATAACAACCGAAAGCTTAGTGTGGGATTAGATTGTCCTAAAATATTTATTTTTTAAACATTTTTAACATAACAAAAGGTGAATTTCAGAAAGTTTTTTAATGAAACTATAACTGTTTAGACTTTTAAATAAAATATGAAGGTAGATTTTCTTTTTAAATTCGTTCTTAAATACCATAATATATTATGTTAAAAGTGTTAAAAAGATTATCAGTGATGGGAATATTTTTTTTCCAACCAGTTACACTATTACTCGATGGGAATTTTTTTCCCATCCAGTAATAGTATGACTGGATTATTATTTCATAAAATTATCTAATATCAATAATTTAATGATACATATTTTCCAGACTGAAAAGCCAATTAACAAGAGTTATAGAAGCGAATTTCGCATCTTGCAAGATGTGGCAAATATTAAAACGTCTGCGCCAGACGTTGCTGCTAAGGTAAGGACGCTCTGAAATCGGTAGATATTATGTGCATAGGTACATAATATGCAAAACCGATTGATAGATTGCTTTATTTATTTACCACTAACAAAATGTTAGTTAAAATATTTATTATTGTGCTGTCGGTACTAAATGATACTTAGCAATAAGATTATTTAAACACAAAAATAATACTAAGCAATGAATTCCATCTAATCACTATCACTACATAGTATAAAACAAAGTCGCTTTCTCTGTCCCTATGCCCCTATGTCCCTTTGTATGCTTAAATCTTTAAAACTACGCATCGGATTTTGATGCGGTTTTTTTTAATAGATAGAGTGATTCAAGAGGAAGGTTTTACTATATAATTTATTAGGTTTTAGACAAAACGGGCGAAGCCGCGGGCGGTAAGCTAGTAAATTTATATTCTAAAATTTATTTTTTCAGTTGGAGAAGCAAAAACAGATTTCAACTAATCGTCTGAAGAAATTGCGAGCTGTTCGTGAGTCGCGGCGGAGACTTCAAAAAAAAGTTGCTAAATTAGAAAATATTTTGGTTGATTTAAAAAGTAAAATGCTTATAAATGTGGAAGAAGCAGAAGTTCTCCGCGGCATAGAAAATGGAAATAAAGATTTTTTAAAAAGGTTTTTGATAGAACCAAATTCAAGGAAACGATATTCAAGCGAATTACGCAAATTTTCGCTATGTCTAAATTTTATAAGCCCAAAAGCGTATATTTACGTACGAAAAACGTTCGATACTTGTTTACCACATCCGAAAACATTATACAATTGGTATAAGGTGGTCGACTGCAATCCAGGATTTACGAAAGAGTCATTTCAGGCTATTAAAACGTTAGCAAACAAAAGTGTTGAAAAAATTTTTTGTGCCGTATCAATGGACGAAATGGCGATTAGGCAACATTTAACATGGGATGGGAAAAAAACGGTGGGCTACGTTGACGTTGGCGACAATTTGGATTCGGACACGTCACTAATTGCAAAAGAAGCCCTTGTTTTCTTGGTGACTGCTATTAATGGCGCTTGGAAGCTCCCAATTGGGTATTTTTTAATAAATGGCTGTAATGGTGAGAAAAAAAGTGCCCTTGTAAAAGCTTGCGTTAATCTGCTTGTCGAGTGTGGAGTTGAAGTCGCCTCCTTAACATTTGATGGATGTCCATCAAATTTTGCCATGGCAAAAATATTGGGTGCTTCTTTAGACGTTTATGACATAGACAATATCAGCCCGATTATCAAAGTTGAAGAACACAATATTGTTATCATTCCTGACCCTTGCCATATGGTGAAATTGGTAAGAAATACTTTTGCCGATAAAAGAAATCTTACGAGCGGAGAAGGTAAGACTGTATCTTGGGAACATATAACAAAATTGCATCAGCTTCAGGATTCCGAAGGTGTTCACTTGGCCAATAAACTGAGAAAACAACATATAGAGTTTAAGAATCAAGTAATGAAAGTCCGGCTTGCAACTCAAACATTTAGTAAATCAGTGGCACAGGCACTTCTCTTTTGTAAAGAAGTCCATATAGAAGGTTTTGAAAATATCGAATCCACCGCAGAGTTTATACAAATAATTAATGATATTTTCGATATAATGAATAGCAGGAAACTGTTTTCTTATGGATTCAAACAGCCTATCAGTACGAACAACTTTTTAAAATTTAAAGAAAAAATTGATGAATTCATGAAGTTCATTAATAGTCTCAAAATAAATACGGATCCAGTTCTAAAATCCGCCCGAAAAACCGGTTTCTTGGGGTTAGTTTGCTGTCTTAAATCGTTAGAGATCCTGTACGAGAAACTAATCAATGCTCCTAATGCGCCTTTAAAGTACATATGCACATACAAACTTTTGCAAGATCACTTGGAAATATTTTTTGGATCCATTAGATCTAAGGGAGGATACAATAATAACCCCACGGCGTCACAGTTCAAAGCAGCTTATAAACGGCTGTTAATTCATGGGGAAATTAAACATTTAAATAATTATGGGAACTGTATCTCATTGGATGATATTAGTATTTTAAATGTTAGCAATAACAATTATACCAACAAGATAAACGCCACTAGTTTGTTAATCTATGACGACGATGACGATGACGAGATTTTACCAGTGGACCTTCCAGAAAGTCATGATTATTTATTAGATGACAAACTTACTGAATTTTCACAAGAAGTGACCATTTATATTGCTGGTTTCATAGTAAAAAAGTTGAAAAAGCAAATTAAATGCTATGATTGTATTCTAGCTCTTCAGTCCACTGAAAAGTTATCTAGATTAATTGCATTGAAGGATGTTGGTGGGCTGAACTATCCCTCAACAGATACAGTTAATATTTGTGTGTACTCAGAAAAAGTAATGAGATTATTTTTGAATTCCCACGAGCCTAGCTTCATTAATGAGAAAACGATGCCAAAATTAGTTTTAAGCGTTTTTAAACATTTTGCCACCAGAGACACTTTTTCCACATTAAAAAATCATATACATGACCAAAATCCCTTTGACAACCACTTATCTTTACTGATAAAGTCAATAGCTTTGAGATATTTTCAAATAAGAATTAATCATGTACTAAAAAAAATTTCAAAAAATGATTTATCAATTAGAAAAAAATATACCAAATTAATCTTGTTCAAAGGTCATTGATTTAAATAATATTTTTAATAAGTTTTTTTTTTCTTTTTGCATGATGCCTCGAATTATTTCTTAATACTATTAGATGTAAATGTATTATTTATTACTATTACATTTATACCAATTAGGGCCGATTTTTCAATGCTTGGATAAAACTTATCCGTCCAATAAAGTATTACACGTTAATATTAAAATGTCACGTAAACTGTCAAATACGGGCAATTAGAATACGTTTTTAAAATGGTAGTTTTATACATTATTCGACGAATAAGTTTTATCCAAGCATTGAAAAATCGGCCCTTAGAATAGTTTTATAATTAAAGAATATATAAATATATGGTTTCCATTTTTGCTAAAAGTGGTCCCCTTTTGCGAAAACGGATCAAAATCACTAAAGTTTTCATTCTAATTATATGTATCTGATTTTATTTATAAATACCAAATACCAATGATGAAGGAAAAAAAGTTTGTGTGTAATACCAATTTTTTGTAATTTATGTCCATAACAAGAAATAGATTTTTTGAAGTAGTGATGCTGGTTTTACTCATGTATATGCCCATATTTATTAAAATTGTGATTAATTTTGTACCTACTTGATTTTTATGTTCCAATATTTGTAATCTGTCTTTAGCACGTAAATTTATACATGTATAACATAACCTATGATAATAAAACACATTGAAACTGTATCTGAATTTAATATTCCTTTATTTGTGATCTTCCCTTCTCGAATGTATATTATGTATATCTAGTATACATCGTTATCTACAGCTTTTTTGTCAGAAAACAGCTTTTTACTCGATGATTTGCAAGGTAGGTGTTATAACTACCTTCCTATATACCTGTCTTTCGAACATAAGTAGAAAAATGAAAGTAGCGCGTTAAAAATGGTAACCTATTGTGATTATTTCCACCCAGTCTCACCCCAACTTGTCACACTGTTACTGACTGGGAAAAAATTCCCATTGGGAAAAATTATTCCCTACACACTAAACATTTGACTAAACATTTACTTCAGACACACTAAACATTTTTTACATATTTTGCAGATAATCTTCAGGACATATTTTTAAAATAAACTATCAGTCTAACGTCCTGAAATTCACATTCATTCAAATAACATTATTTATTTATTGAAGAAAAACTTCTTTAGGCGCGACTAGGGAGTAACTCAGATTTTTTTTCTGACGGAAGTAACGCTGTGTAGTTTCCGCCATTTAAAAATAATAATTCTGATTGGTTGTAAGTATATGTCATATACTACACGCTTCTTGACTTATACGCCAGCTAGTGGCAAATATCATAATCAATTAGGATTATTTATTTTCAAATTTTCAAACGGATCAATTGTGAATAGCAAAGTGAATGAAAAATTCAACAGTTTTAAAAACATTATTTTAAATTGCAAAATTTTTTGAAAATCTCTAAATATACTTGTTTATTTATTACTTTTAAAATAAGTAAATTAAAAATAAATTTTCTGACAATTGCGACATTTTATAATATTCAATAACAAGGTTATATTGACATGTGCGTTTTACTTCAATCGCGCGTAAAGGTTACACGCACACACTTTTTACACTGAATTGTAGTACAATCATTAAATAACAAGAAACAATAAAAAAAACAATATGGTACCAGAAAGATGTAGCACAAATTGTAATAAATTTTTTTCTTTTTTTTGTTGAGCTGAATTTAGAAAAATTACATAAAAATATATGAGTAACTATAATACTTATAAAAAAAACATAACACATACATACAACTACAGAAACTAGAAAGTATAATTTATATATATACCGGAACATATTATATATATCTATATATATATGTATACGATTACACCCGGTACATATTTATAATATGTACCGGGTGTAATCGTTAAGTGTGGGCAGACGATTATTCCGTAACTATTACAGATATCAAAAATCTTTAAGCTGATATTGAAAGTACTATACATTTAGTATGAAATATGACTATTTCAAACATGTATGGGAGCGTTTCATGTAACATTTTTGGGTATTTCTCGTTTTATTTTAAGAAAGTTATTGTCATTTTACTCATTAGGCTAAGTACTTTTAATATCAGCTTAAAGTTTTTTTTTTTATATATATCTGCAATAGTTACGGAATAATCGCCTGTGCACACAACGATTACACCCTGTATACTTGTAAATGTAAATACACTATATAACATATAGTTAAACTTACGACAGAAATTACCCTAAAATTCAGGAAAGTTTATAAAATGGCAACACTCGAAGATAGAGCGAAATGCACTGAGGTGGCCACGCATGTTCAGAATCTAGTAGTGCTAGATCTGTGGCTCAACTGGTTGCCGATTCGCTTGCGGCGGGATGCGCATGCTCTCCAACTACTGTATCGAATTTTATTTGACCCTAAAACGCCAAAATACCTTAAGGAAAGGTTTGAGTTTAGAGGTCAATGTAGTGAGGTTCGTTCATCCGAAATGTTGAGGATAATTATGCCTCAACATCGCACACATTTTTATGATGGATCTTTTACTGTACATGCTACTAAACTCTGGAATGCTCTGCCAGACTCTATCAAAAATGCTCAGTCACCAAATAGTTTTAAATGTATGGTTAAATCTCACTTTCTCAATGTTAGCCGTACATAAAATTTATTTATATTATATACGTATTATTAATTACTATGTATTATTTTAGTATGGTATTTTTCTTTGAATCTCTATTCCCTTTTACTTATTTAGTTTATATCACAATATACAGGGTGTACCAAAAAGTAGTGATGAACGGAAGCTGAGAGGTAGAGGACCTAGAGGGCTATCCGAATCACCCCCATGTATGTTATGCGATTTTTCGTATTTTCGGAGTTATGACGATTTTTTCAATTTTTCACCTATCGCTGAGTACGATGATATTTTCACTCATGCTGACGTCAATGATTGCGGAAGATGCTTGATTTTTTTTGTGTGCTAAGCTGAAAGATAGGCCAATTCAGTATGGTAACATTTACTATCGTTAGATCTTTGAATGGAATAAAAAAAAAAAGAATTAAATGGCAAGAAAGATAAAATTACCCAGTATGTTCACCACTACAAGGGCCCGTAAAAAAATAAAATCACATAAAAAAAGTTTTCCGTTTGACTTTTAAAAACTTGCTCTATCTATCAGATAGCTACCCTGAAAATTTCATTTTATTATTCAGAAGGCTTCAATCGAAAAATTTAAATCTAAATGTGGTAAGTGCAAAAATTGAATTAACATGATGATCATTAAAACCAATAAATAGGTGTTTAATTACCAGAAATTTTTAAAATAACCCCGCTGTTGCTCAATGCAAGTGCGACATCACCGTAAAAAGTTGTCTTTTAAATGTCTGAATGCCCTTTTATCATTTTTAATGGTTTCTTCTGCTACTATGAATTTCCGGGTTATTTCGTCCAAATTGTGGCAGTCCCTCGTCTTTGTAGTATCCCCACGGAAAAAAATCAATAGGGTTTATGTCCGGGGACCATGCAGGCCAGGCTAAAGGGCAAAGATACCCTGAAAGATGGATTGGTCGTTGCAGCCTGCGCATGCGCCGGTGAAGCCTGCCTTAAAGCCTGGCCTCCACGGTCCCTCGACCTAAACCCCATTGATTTGTTTCAATGGGAATATTAAAAAGACCTCGACTACTTGAGAGAATGCCACAATTTGGACGAAATAACCCGGAAATTCATAGTAGCAGAAGAAACCATTAAAAATGATAAAAGGGCATTCAGACATTTAAAAGACAACTTTTTACGGTGATGTCGCATTGCATTGAGCAACAGCGGGGTTATTTTAAAAATTTCTGGTAATTAAACACCTATTTATTGGTTTTAATGATCATCATGTTAATTCAATTTTTGCACTTACCACATTTAGATTTAAATTTTTCGATTGAAGCCTTCTGAATAATAAAATGAAATTTTCAGGGTAGCTATCTGATAGATAGAGCAAGTTTTTAAAAGTCAAACGGAAAACTTTTTTTATGTGATTTTATTTTTTTACGGGCCCTTGAAGTGGTGAACATACTGGGTATTTTATCTTTCTTGCCATTTAATTCTTTTTTTTATTCCATTCAAAGATCTAACGATAGTAAATGTTACCATACTGAATTGGCCTATCTTTCAGCTTAGCACACAAAAAAAATCAAGCATCTTCCGCAATCATTGACGTCAGCATGAGTGAAAATATCATCGTACTCGGCGATAGGTGAAAAATTGAAAAAATCGTCATAACTCCGAAAATACGAAAAATCGCATAACATATATGGGGGTGATTCGGATAGCCCTCTAGGTCCTCTACCTCTCAGCTTCCGTTCATCACTACTTTTTGGTACACCCTGTATATAATATGTATGTGTATCCTTTATCATAGTTATTATTGCACTACCCATTTATGTATTTTGGTATTTATTCCTCTATTGTACCAAAGGTTGTCTGGAAGAAATCGCTCTAAGCGATAAGACCGCCAATTGTACTTAGTGTAAGTTATATTTAAGTGTTTGTATTTCTTGTTTTGTTATCTTTAAGTGCAATAAAGTATTTATAAATAAATAAATAAATAAATTTAAGTATTTATAGGCATTTAAAATACGATTTATACGGCAGGTATTTTTATTTGCCGTATTAAAATATACGACAATTGGCTGAACTGAAGTAAACAAAAATATATTGCATTCTTAAATTCAAATATCTATCTTCGAAAACATTAGTGTCTATCATCTTTATTTTATCTCATTCTGCCTCGCTCCTCCTCCTACTCGGATGTTGGTTGTGCTCAAAGAGTATAATAATATATAGGGTAGTTGTGCTGTTTATTGTATTGTTGTCATTGAGTGCTTTGTTTTTACCCGACTTCAAAAAAAGGAGGAGATTTCACACCGATTTTATTTTTATTTTGAATTTACAACAAAGAATACAAAGTTTGAAAACTCTTAATTCTAAAATAATTGTTTATGACAATAAAATAATTTATGTATCTTTACTTACAGGAAATTATAACAATCATATTACAAATATATTTGAACGAGTGACAATATTATTTTAAGATATTACAGTGTAATAAGAAAAAGAAAAGCAAATGTGAACAAAGATTGTATCATTTAATAAATTTAGCATAGGTACTACATGAACTTTTATAAATGTATGTAGTGAAAAAATGACTAAATGACTAGTACGTCTTGCTAAAAATACATTTAATAGATTTTGAAAGGTATTTACTAATATGTATTACCATAGACAAATATAAATTATATTCGTCCATGGTATTACTAAAACTATTGTACATGTACAACTATGATTTACATTTGATTTTTTTTAATTACACCTTTTTTTATCAACTGGCAATTTAGTTTAGTTTTCTCTAAAAATTTCTGGCAACACTCATGATGATATCGGAACGATTTTATCGGACAATGTGAAAGGGCAAATTGTATCCGATATCGGATATCGGCTATCGGCGTCCGATATCCGATATCGGATCGGATAATGTGAAAACGCTCTAAGGCTGATCTTCAGAAAGAAAGCTGGAAACTTATAAGCGCGTTTTGAAGCTTGTCGGCACCGTTCAGCGCTTATCGGCGCGTGTTCATATATTTTCCTGTGTGGATTACAAGCGCTGACAAGCGCCGGTAAGCTTTCCAGCTTTCTTTCTACATACGCCCTTAGGCAACTAAGGGCGGTTGTAAGTGGTGGCCCACCATTTGCTGGCATATTTACTTGCTCTTCCTTAAAAACATTTTTCTTCAAATTTATCCTTCCTTTTTTTAAATAGACACATTAAGGTTTTAAATATATCATCCCAAATAATAAAAATAGCGATTTTACTGTTATAAATTTGATATGAAATTACTTGCTCTGGCCTCTGTGTAGTACCTACATAGTAACCAAAAGTACTCTGTGATAGTAACTCAATGCTTCTATGACTATTTTTTTGGGGTTGGCCGTTGGTCTGTTAGAAAGCGCTGATCTCAGCAACTCAATACACCAAGCTGAAACTTTTATGAATAAATACGTGATCCTCGAGTGCAATAGGCAATATAAGTATCACGGTCGGAGTAGGGGTGGACCTATAATATTTCTAATTTCTTTAAAATGTTTCCTTTCTACATCTACTTAAAAATTATTAGGTATTATTATTTATTAAATTATTAGTATAAAAACAAACCACAAAAACATAAGAGATAGAAATAAAACGTCATTTCTATTTATTAAATTCATTTTATTACAAAAGAATTATTAAAAATCATTCAACTTAATTACGACTACTCGGAGCTACATAACTAAAACTATTTTTAGTCCTAACACTAGATTAATGTTGAAATACTGGCAGTGAGATATTCTACGACTTATAAGCTAGACATAGTATACTTAACTAGTTTCATATTCCACATATTTGATCTTTGTAAAAATTCACCAATGATTGGAAAAAATCAACAAATTTTAAATAATACAACCCTTTTGCAACTATAAGTACATATATTTATTATTTTCACAATTTCTATTTTTCTTTGTGATACCGCACAATAGCTTATTGGGTGATACATAAGCAATTTGTAGGAAACTTTAGACAATTGCTGTTATCCCACAACTCCTTATAAAAATTTAGTTTAATATAATAAATGAAGATGATGTTTTTGTATTTAAACAAATACATTAAACTCAAATATTATGTACATGTATAACAGAATAATTCAACACATTATTATCTTCATTATGAACAGAACAAAAAATATTGTATCATAAAAGAAATCAAAATAGGACTAGCCCAAAGGCACCTTTAAGTTAAACAAAAATACGTATTTGCACCGTAAAAACAATAATGATAAGATACCAAAAATAAGTAGATTGGAGAAACAATATTAGTGCTGATGCTTTACCAATTTATAACTAACTTATATCAGTATAAGATCGGAATTAAACCAGTGTATTCTAATAATGAATGATTTTCACACTAACATTACTAATATTATGAATATAATTAATTCAGACAATACAATAATGCCTATTCCAATGGAAGTAAAGTATATTATAACCCATAATTTTATAGTGTTCTATCTAACACATCTTTATTTCAGTTACATGTTGCCATCTTATAATCTACTCAGTTATTATGTTGTGTTCATACAAAAATCCTGTATTCATATTTAAATCTAATACATATTCTTAAATTAGTAAATGCTAAGTTCTTATAAAATTCCGAGCTGTAACCAGCTTACATATTCAGAGTTATATAAGAACAAACAATACAAGCTAAGACTTACCACTAGTCATAACTAAACCCAATTTATATTATACACTTTAATAGCCTATTCACATAAAAGCAGTAAGTTATTAGTACAATTGAAATAAACTTTTTAAGGAATTCAATTAATAGTTTTGATGTCTAATACTGCGTAGTTGTGAAAGATAGCAATTAAATTCCTTAAAAGATATTATTTCAAACAATTATTCTAATTTTTAATTATAAAGCTTAATTTGAGACATAATTATACATAAACCTAGGCCTAATAGAGAGGTACATGATTATCAAATGTATTCTATAAAATGGATCGTTTAGAGAATACATTTAAAGCGTTATGGACATAATATTATATTGGATTCAGAAATGCCTAGTCGACATAAACTGCCAGTGTCAACAAAGCAATTACATTTAATATTTACAAGCGGTGGGATCTTTAGTAAAATACCCGCTATAGTTCTTACTACAATACTCTATTCACGAAACATAATGAATTAAACTATCCCTAACGCTACGTAGTAAAAAAAGTACGAACAGAGTAGCAAAATTTAATATTCACGTTTTGTACTCACAATAGTAATCCTACTTACCGGCTACCGAAATTGTCGACACAATACACAAACAAAATAGGACATTATAGTGTACATAATGTAACGAGTGTTCATGTCACTATCACAACAGTTCAAACCACATTCACAATCACTTAACTAGGAGGATGGCCTCCGTGGATCACAATTGATTAAAATCTAATTAACCCATTGAGCCCCGAACGGCCCAATCAGTCCACGACACAATAGATTTTCTATTGTGTCTGTGATTCCGGGGCCTGAGGCATTAATGTAATTAAACCATTGAGATATACATATGGAGACGACACCGCCTACATCACTTATGTTCCGCTCAACATACGCCATATAACTGCACGCTCATTTTTTATTTGTTTTAAAGTGAAACGCATCAAATATGCCTTCGTGTGTGTTACGATATTGCACAAATAATACGGAAAAGTGCAAAGGAATAACTTTCATCGGTAAGTACCTAACTAGGTAATAATTTTTAAAACTTAGAGCAAAAAAATGGCGCACAGATTTTGTTCGTGGTGTCTCCTCCATAGGTAGTAATATTATCTCAATGAATTAAACTAGAGCGACTCGGTTGACGAGCGGCGTTTTCCGGCGGCTCGTGTGCGACTGTGACGTCAGCGGTTGGTAGATGAAGCTTGTCTTCGCGCGCTTCGCTGGTTGGACTAGAACAACATATTCACATTATAAGATTGATGAAACACACTATATAGGTCGCGTCATGTAAAAAGAACGCTGACGGTTAAGCTGCGAATTGGCGATTTATTGGTCTACTAGTGGTCCGCCCCGGCTTCATCCGTGGTACATCGCAATAAAAGGTAGCCTATGTCCTTTCTCGGGTATCAAAATATCTCCATATCAAATTTCATGCAAATTGGTTTAGTAGTTTAGGCGTGATTGAGTAACAGACAGACAGACAGAGTTACTTTCGCATTTATAATATTAGTATGGATTTGGTGTTATGAGGTGGTATAAGAATAACAAATATGTAGTTGCGAAGCAACGACTCGAGAGCCTACTTCAAAAGTAAAATAAGCAGCAAATAACTTTCGTGCTAAACTCGATACATGCCAAAACACACCCCATCACTATCATCCATTGTTCTTTTTACATGATTCGCGTTATACACAGTATAACACATATTGTTAACTACGGTAATATTGATAAAAAGGTATGTTATATGAAAAGGGGGAGATAAAAAAATACTGTAAGTATATTTAATTTTATCTTCCATAGTCAAAAAGAAATATGTACTGCTATTTTATAAACGTTTTCAGGCATTATTATTGCTGAAATTACCTACAACCCAAATATTATGTTCATATTATGACTGTATGAATCAAGATTACTACAAATATACTATATAGATTAGTTTTTAAAAGCCAGTATCAAGATATTAACAAAATTTAGCCTTTCTTTTTTAGAGCTAATTATTGCTATTAACAAGTACAGATAAAATATAAGTAGAAATAGAATAAACATAGTTAACTTGGCTTTTATCAGTATTTGTCATCAACTTTTGAAGTTAACTCGTTTTCAACAAGGTAACAACAGTCACTACATTATCAATGTTATCTTGTAATGAAAATTTACTTTGTTATAACTTATAAGGAATGCAAAATTCTTTAGTTTACCCGTAACAAAGAACATCCTTTTTCATATTATGTACATTAAGATTTTTACATTACATATTTACATCATATTATGATTATACTCATATAAATAACAGCTTATTATAGTGTTATAACAAAAAATAAAAAGCATCTATAATCTATATAAGCTGTTGTTATTAAATGCAGTTTCTTTAACATATTTAAGAGGTTCAATACTTGTAAAAAAATAATTCTGATTCACGTAGGAAGTCTACATGAAGGTACACAAGGACGAAATCAACAAAATTGTACAATTCTCAAATACTCACTTGTATAGTTTTCCGTAAAGGACAGATCGAGTTTGACGGGTTTCATATCGTCGATGTCGATATCATCGTACGATTGGTCGAGCACCTATGGAGAGAAATAATTATTAAATATTGTTATAAAAATTATGAATGAATCGATAAAATTGTATAGGTAAAACTAGCTTTCCACCCGCGGCTTAGCCCGCTTCGACTAAAACCTAATAAATTAAAATATACTAAAACCTTCCTTGGAATATTAAAAAAACCGCATCGAAATCTGTTGAGAAGTTTTAAAGATTTAAGCGTATAGACACAGAAAGCGACTTTGTTTTAAACTATGCATATGTAGTGATAAGTATAAAAAGTTTATAAATCTTGTCTGTAGTTATCTACTCCTTAACAACACAATATGATTGTATAATGGTTCAATTCAAATCATTCATTTTGTGGAATGGTTGCTAAGGATTTCGTATTGAAATTATGTACATATATTTACGACCGCTTCCGGTGTGCAACATTTCGCATCATAAGACGTGTCTCCAAAATTTTGACTTTCAAGGTTAATGTAAGCACATCAGTGAAGAAACGGGCTTTAGTTTATATGCTTATACATCAGGAGGACTACTGAACAACTTAATAAATAATAACCAAAACATATTATGTATGTGTACAGACTACATCCCAGACTCACAAACTTATATCTTTAGAATCCCTAACTAATATTATAAATGCGTTGTCAATCTGTATTTTCTTCACGCCTAAAACATAAGCATATCTACGCCTATAACATATCATATGCATTGAGATATGCAATTTATTAAATTTTCAGTTAAAAGCTACACAGACGACGACGCGGGTGGAAAGCTATTAGGTATTACATATTCGTATAGATAAAGATATTTTAAGTGAATCTTCTTTGCACATTTCAAGGTCACGTCATAGCAATACCGTCACGTCCTGACTCCTGATAAGGCAAAGATTTTGGTATCTTTGAATCTTGTCAAAGCAGTTTCACTTCGGAAAAGTGAGCTAGGCATACACGCTCTTATTAAAAAAAAATTGGTTGTCTGTAAAGTCGGTTTACTGACGATAGTTGAACGTGACAACGTCCGATTGTGCTTCTTTTTAGCTCGTTCCGCGCTCTCGCTTGCACTTCAAGCCTTACATGGAACGCCTCAGAGCGAGGTAACGCCGCATGAGTCATGTTTTTTCGTGCGTGCAGCCGGCTCTATCGAATTATAAGACGTTGTCACGTCAATAAAAAGACGGGTTGCACTCCGGGAGTGCCGGCAGAAGTGAAAACTTGATTATTAACGTTGAGTTCTCTCGATCCGTCTTACGCTTTTTCGACCAGGTCACGTGTCCTGACGCGAGTTTAAGATTTTATACAGAACAAGTGCTCAACGCCGCTAAAGAATTTTTCACTTCAAAAAAATTGGTTGTTTGTAAAGTAGGTTAACGATTGAGATGTTTACGTGATAACGTCTTATTGGAGGCAGCGCTCGAGATGAGACGGGAGATCGGTCCGTCTCTCTCTCGTTATACCTGCGATCGCGCTCGTGAGGTTTTGGTGTGACACAAGTTTCTGAACATGTCACCCGACTAAAACGATTTTAAAAACGTTATCACGTCAAAATAAAATATTTTTCTCACCTCAACATCACTAGGTTCATCCCCGCAGTCATCCGTGACATAAGACAGCGCGGGTCCGGCCAGCAGTCTGTATGTCCCCACCATGCCTGTGCCTTCTACTACTTCTTCCACTTCTAACTCTTGGTCTGATACCTCCTGGGAATAAAGAAAAATAAATAAATAAAGAAACATCTTTTTTAAGAATTAGAAGAATTTTGGTGGGGTTAAGGAAAAGCTGGGATTCAAGTTTTAAAGAACTAGTTGACAAATGACAATATTATGATATTTTAATTTTTATACAAAACAAGAGACTTTAAATTGGATTTTTTATACATCTATTTGCATCTAAATCAGGATGAATGTAAATTGTAAGTAAGTATATAGTAATTGTATTGGTAGATATTTTTCATCATCATATATGTTTCAATTTTTACCTACTAGTTGTTTCAATCAGAAAAAAAAATCAATTTTAACTTTGAAAGTTTTGTTTGAACATTATTATAATGTTCAGACATAAGAATAAAAGTTTGTATCTGCATGAGTGATATAAATGCATAATTAGTAATTGTAGTAATTTGGATGTCATATTATCGGAAGAACGTCAAACATGAATGAATTCAATGTTTTCATTTCTTAAAAAAAGGAATACAGTATCACCTTACGTGTGTTTATTTAAAACAGATTTAATAACATCGTAAGAAATAAAAACTGTAACGCGATACGTATAGTTATGACGCATCATATTTTTATCCTACGAGCGTTGTTATTAATAACACACTGATATTAAGCTTATAAAATGTAGGCGTACAAACACAGCATTATTTATAATAATAATTAAAAAAATAAATGTCAATATCGTGCGGGACAATTCAAAAATTATTTACATTTAGTCTTGACATTGGCTCGATCACATTTACATTCTCGTGAGGTCACTCACAGAGGATAAACAAATAATGCACATTTTTTAACTTTATTTGCAGATGTCCATTGTGACCTTTTTTGTTTATTGTTGTTTTATCAGCATTTCTTAGTATTTTAAACAATATCCGTAACGTTGATGACTAAGACTGTATGCAATAAATTAATATTCTCCAGTAACCATCAGATTTAAACTGAAGTATGTCCTCATTTTTTTATTCGTAACGGCGATATCATTGTAATTTATTGAACGCGTTTTGAGTTCATACAATATCAAATAATGATAATAAATAAACTGTGTAAATTTTCTACACTTAGTGGCTGCTCGTCTCAAATTCACACACTTTTGTGACAAACACACACAGTTTCAAGCATGCGCTCAAGAGCTACAGCAACTACTAGCAGCAACGAGTATTATTTTTCGTATATTATTAGATAGAAATAGAACTCATTTTTGAGTAAAGACGAAGAACCCTATTAAATACACATTATTATCACTTATTATGGACTTTTAAAAATCTCTCTACAAGAAAATAGTGTAGAAAAATTCTCATTTATAAAGCGTTTGAGTTAAATATTATCATACCCAATATACATATTATAGATTTACTTATTTTACGACTTCCAAAAACAAAAGGAGCCGTTCTTTGTTCATCGTCTGTATTTATATTTTTTTCGTGATTGCCTGGAAGAGATGGCTACTAAAGCCATAAGGCCGCCATTTGTGCATGTCTCTCTTCTGTATATGTATGTCTTTTTCCTGTTTGTAATGGTGTACAATAAAGCGTTTTCATTCATTCATTCATATTTTAATGATCATATGAAATATACCTGTTCCACGAGCGTGTCATCCACCTCCTCCTTGACCTCAGGATCTATCTCTAGATCTGGATCTAGATCGGGATCACCATCAACATCAGCGTCATCTTCCGCCTCTGTGTCACTGCCGAACCCGGAATACTTCATCTCGCCACGCTCTAGCGCTTCTAGACTATCTGGAATTGCAAGTTTTTGATTAAAATAATGTTATGATATATGATAATGTTATCAATTTATATATGTATTGAGATTTGGGTATCTTCTATACTAATAAGAAAAAGCTGAGTGTTCTTGTATTTGTTTGAACGTGCTAATCTCAGTAATTACCGGAACGATTTCATTGTTGGTTTTTTAGATGGTAATCGAAAAGGTTAAGCGTATTTCTGTCTCCCTGTTTTTTTAAATTTAGGCATACGTTGAACAAAATCTGTGTTTTTAAATTTAAGCCTACGTTGAACACCTTCTAGCATGGCAATACGAATGTCAGATAATTGCCAGACTCGTGTAGGCGAGCGAGCCATATTATGTGATCTGCTTTATATGTGAGTGAGAAAGAACGCAGCTTAAAAATGGTCAATGTCGTTTTGAAACCCAATATTTTTAGTGTATCCTTTTCATACATTATTGATTTTCGTGCATTGGAAGTTTGTTAACTTTCAATTTATTATCATGGACCGCGTCGTTAATACTTTTTTTAATTACTATTTTATTTAATCGAATTTTGAAGACTGTATGTGGCATATTGCGTTATTGAATGACAATAATTTAAATTCTTTGCCTGTGAAGAGTGCAGTTGCAAAAAATGTGCTCTTAAAAGTTAATGATAATTATTGCGTGAAACAACTTAATTTATACACGAAAAACGCCATAAATCGCTTCCTTTAAGGGTACATTATTAAAAAAGAAACCATAAAACTGAATGAGGCAGTATGTATGTACTTCTTACGTAGTAATTGTTCCAACATTGCCCTTTACAAAGTGTTGTTAGTAAAGGTTTTTGTGAAAATTCTTTAAAAGAGTTTAAATAAAGAAAAGTAAGGACACGTGAGTTACTTTATAAGACGTCGTATTGTGAAGAATTGGAACAAACATAACTGCAATTATGTTTTTTCCTCGTGAAACCCTATTGAGTATATGTTTTATTTTGACAAATACAGTGCAACCTCGATATAACAAATCTGAAGGGAACAAATAAATATTCGTTATATCAAGTAATTCGTTGAACTGAGTCAAGTACGTCGTTAATTTGAGGTTAGGTTGGTCTAAAATTCGTTATAAAGAGGTCTTTTCCGTTTCTGATCCATTTCAACTTGAATCTTTAACAGTAGTGACGAGCAGCAGTGTTCACATTACTTTCCAATTTAAATTAAACAAAAATGATCGTTTTACGAACAAAAGCATGTCGAAACCTGTCGCGACATGAATCACATACTATGAGATTTAAGAATCATTACATTGGTTGGAACTTTATATAAAGGTTTTGGGTTGACAAAATTCGTTAATTAGAGGTATTTATACTTTTCTTGATAGTTAAAAATTCGTTATAATGAGGTTGTTCGCAAAAGATGTTCGTAATGTAAAGGGATATTTTGTATTGAATCTTATGGACAATTCAAGGGGATTGCGAAAAATTTGTTAAATCGAGGAAATCGTTATATTGAGGTACGTTATATTAAGGTTGCACTGTATTACGATTTATCACGTACCAGGATATATCATAGCTTTCTTGATGGCTTGAGGATCCTTTCTTGACCACTTTTGAACTTCTTCGTCCATTTTGCCCACTTTCGACGGGTTCATAGCCCATAAACATCCTAAAAATAAACAATTTTTTTAGTAAATGTTCTTTCTTTCTTTATAAAGTAATCTTTTCAATTTCTATACATTTATAAAATATTTTTTTTATTTATTACCTTTTCTTTGGCTTCCATTACTCGATGGTTTTTCAATTTTTTCGAAGCATTTATTTAAACTTAAGTTATGCCTTACAGAATTTTTCCAACCATTAGGAGCCGTTTTGAAGTATGGAAAATGTTGACTGAAAAAAGAAGAGTATTGATGTTACTTCATATAAAAAATCACCACTTTATTAAACAGATAACAAGGAGAAACACTTGTCTTTAAAAACCTTCTTGTTGATAAGTTACAAAACAGATAGACAGTAATTGATGAGGAATTTAATAGAAAAACTTACCACATAAAATTATAGATCTCAGAAACGGGTAGACTTCCCGTTCTAGAATTCTTCAGCGCCATCGCTATTAAACAGGAATACGAATAGGCGGGCTTGGGAAACTCGCCCACAGCATTATTATTTTTATTACTACTAGTATTTACATATTTCGCTTGACTATTTTCCACCGTATACGTCCCACCGACCGATGTCTTTATTATTTGCCTACTATTACTCAGCGACGAATTATCAATTAATATTGTCGCTTGATTTTTATTACCATTCGCTAAAATTGTCCTAGATTGCTGAGCGTCCAGTATGTGTATATTACCCGAAATTATTGTCTTAGCACCTATTTGTTGTGTTATCTTATGGCTAGTGTTTAATATTGAACAGTTCTTGTTATTCACTTTAATAATTTCAGTTTGATTTGTCTTTATCCGCGTAAGCGGCGTTACCGTTGAGCTCGTGTTCAACTTCATCTTACTGGTGTCTAGATCCTTTAACAAATCCTTCACAACATTCTTGTCTTGTTTTCGCACGTAAATAACCATCTGCGTAGCTTCCTCGGTTTGTCTTTTCGACGTTGTGTCATCTTCTTGCGGTTTCGTTACTTTAATTGCGTTCGGTGAAAATGTTAAATGACTTTTTTCTTCCTTTGGACTCGATAGCGACGTGTTCTGGTTTAGATCATTGTTCGCAGCAGATGTTAACAACAAGTTGGAAGCTTCCTCTTTAACGACGCTTTTTACAGGAGTTTCGGCAAATGTGGACGGCATAACTGAATTTGGATTGACCATCACTGCATTTGCCTCGCTTCCGTATAAATCTAGATTGTGTACGAAACTCGACGAGGAGTTATTGAGCCACGTTACAGAATTATCTGTGTCCATATCGAGTAAGGGCGGCATTTCTGAGAAATTTAATCCTAATGAATCCTGGAATACAAATGTTTTTGTTAGTTTCATAGCAGATGTTGTGTATAATTTTATAGGGTATTATAATAAATATTATAGTTATATATGTATAAACAATTAATACTAACGGAAAAATCTGTTATGCTGCTTAAATCTGTTGCTATTTCATTTTTTATGTCCATGTCCAGCATGTCCTGGAGTGAGTCGGTGATGTACAAATCCATGTCTAAGCACGCCTATAACAAAAATCAAAATCTTATGAAACAAACCATTCATTTTACTATCTATGTACTATTTACTTCGACAGAGTAAAATTTTCGCGCCATTTTTCCTTCATACAATATAAATAGTTCCCATCGTCGAGTCGAGACAGTGGGACGGGCGAGGGACGGATTCCACTACTCGGAACGGAAACCAGTTTTTGTCTTATGTTGGTATGCAATGCCCTATCACTGAACTGTGTAGTTGTTTTTATTGCCGTCTCCTTTACACTCATTGAAAAAGGAAAGCTCCTTATTAAATGGAAAGATCTTTTTTATGTATTGAATATAGGTACTCTTTTTGATTTTCTTGACATTATTAATAGACTAGAGTAGATAATTTTTGAAACAAAAAAAAATCGCAGTCGGATGAAACCCATTAGAAAAGGAGGGGAATATGATAAAAATGTAAGGAAAAATAAATTACGGTCAATCCGAGTTCGGGAAGCGGGAGGGGGGAGCTTTTAAGAGAAAAAAATGGTTTCTCTCGATTTCCGACAAAACTACAAGTCCTATAGAAAAAAGTTCAATGGCAAAGTTGTAGGTAATTAAAAGTTCTACAACTTTTGTATTCACAATTTTTTCACATAACCTAAACATTTAGGTGAAAAATTCAAAAAACCAAGTTTTTGGTCTTTTATTTCTATCTACTTCAAAATTTATTTTTTTTCTACGAAATTTGGTGGAAACTTACTTTAGTATGTCCCAAATACACTGTAATTTATTTGATTGAAAATATTTATTTTTTCGCCTTATTTTGAATTAATACCAAAAAAACAACCTAATTTTCAATCGAAAAGTCACCCGTCAAAATATCAGATTTTTTCAAAAACTTGGGGTGCCTTTTATTTATTGAAATCTCTACTTTCATATGGTGTAAAAAAAATAAACACCACCCATAGTAAATGTTCTCAGGAAATGCATACAAACAGTCTGAAAATTAGCTTTTACTAAATAAGGCACACTTCTCGAACTACCTGAAATGTTTTTATAGACATCATTTTGCTTTTGAATATGCTGTAAAATATTAACCTTAGAACAGATAATTATTTTTCTTTTGAAATATTACCGAAAAGCCGATACAAGAGAAGATATAGAGTTCAAGAAGTGTGCCTGATTTAGTAAAAGCTCATTATCACACTGTTTGTATGCATTTCCTGAGAAAATTTACTATGGTGGTGTTTATTTTTTTTACACCATATGAAAGTAGAGATTTCAATGAATAAAAGGCACCCCAAGTTTTTGAAAAAAGCTGATATTTTGACGGGTGAATTTTCGATTGAAAATTAGGTTGTTTTTTTGGTATTAATTCAAAATAAGGCGAAAAAATAAATATTTTCAATCAAATAAATTACAGTGTATTTGGGACATAATAAAGTAAGTTTCCACCAAATTTCATAGAAAAAAAAATAAATTTTGAAGTAGATAGAAATAAAAGACCAAAAACTTGGTTTTTTGAATTTTTCACCTAAATTTTTAGGTTATGTGAAAAAATTGTGAATACAAAAGTTGTAGAACTTTTAATTACCTACAACTTTGCCATTGAACTTTTTTCTATAGGACTTGTAGTTTTGTCGGAAATCGAGAGAAACCATTTTATTCTCTTAAAAGCTCCCCCCTCCCGCTTCCCGAACTCGGATTGACCGTAATTTATTTTTCCTTACATTTTTATCATATTCCCCTCCTTTTCTAATGGGTTTCATCCGACTGCGATTTTTTTTATCTTTTCATTATTTTCAAAGGCTTCTACCCCAGTCTATAATGTGAAAGCTTCGTTAAAATAAACATTTTTACGGTCCTGTTATTTGTGACGACACATGGCTGGTCTTGGTACTAAGAAAGTCATTATGTATATTAACAAAGACCTACATCAACAAAGTCATTGTTGTTTGAGGAACCATTCTGGATAGTTGGCTACCTAGACGAGAACAAAAAACGTTTTAAACTTTTAACGCAAGTGGAGTCGTTCCTTCCACGTTTCGGGTCAATATTTTTTGTCCAAACCATTACGTATGGTTACTATAAATAAACTGGATCTGGTGTTCGAAATATGTACTCCATTTAAGATAAGCGTTTTACTTTCATCTTCATTTGATAATAAGTAATTAAGTTTACGGTATACTATCGTAAAAAATCCTTTATGAGAAATGCTTGCTTCGTTTAGGACCTTTTTGAAGGGTATACTTTTAATAATAGCTGAAAGGGAGGAATTATTACATACTTAAATAATATATGGTATGCTAACTATATATACCTTTATATTTTTGTGATAACCTTGTAATACCGGCAATATTAGATTAAGTTCATAAAACATTTATTTATAAAATGCTTGTCGGAACTCTGTTGCTCTATAGCCAAGCTAAAAATTTAACGACAGGTGTGCAGCGACCGATCTTTTGTTACCTGTTCCGATCCCTTTACGAAACGTTTTAAATAACGTTGATAATATTATATAGGTACATATAATAATACATATATAGGTATTAGGTACATATTATATTTCGTAATGTACCTATTTTTTATTTTCATGACAAACAAAAATTTGGTTATAATGAAATTTACGTTAGTAAATAATAATATTGTTTTTGTACGTAAAATCATAATCGGGTGCATTGACAGATAAGAGAAACGACTACGTTATCTATAGGTGATGTTTATATTAAAGTATTTTTTGTGTTTACTTTCCTAATCGTTATCTCGAGACGTTTAATTGTATACAAATATTTCTAGTTTCTGCATATTATGGTGATTATAAATGCGGAACGTGCAAAATGTAATAAGGCTCAAATAACGAGTGTTTTACAAATATAGGTTACGATTACTTCGACTTGTTTCCCACGTGCGTTATCAGAAAAAGTTACATAATGTATTATTAGACTCATTTTACATAAAATCGCATAAAATGTAGGTAATAATTAATCACTAAAATACATCTAATAAAGTTATTTGTATTATTCTGTTGACGCTACAATTTATGAGCCCGAAAGAGATAAACATGGTAAAGGGTGTCAGAACGAGACAACGATAATGTCGAAAGAGGGTAAAATCGACCCCTAATGACATTGCAGCCGCCAGCCACAACGCGCCCTTTGAAATAAGCTAGCATATTTGACTGCTTTATAAAATTAACAAAAAATTGAATATAAAAATAAAACTACGAATTTTAGTTATATTTAGCTACTTCAATTGTCTTGTAGAACAGGATAAAGACATACAAAATATACCTATAGTTCCGTTTTGTTAAACGGGTACTTACATAATTATGTATTTAAATTCGCATACTTCTCATATAAGAATGACTTACAAACGTGCATGTGAGCACGTTTGCCTCAGACACATGTACGAAGTATTTCACGGGCCGAAAACGTCTGTGCATCCGTCTTGTGTGCCTGAGTGCCACACTACAGAGGGCCATGAACCCGCTCTTCATTACTGAGAGTTCATCTCGATTATGTGCGATATGAAATAGGGTCATTGCGCCTGTTCGCGTCCACATGCCTATTCGCGTCCATTTTGCGGATATCTTTTAGAAAATTCACGAAAATAAGTATACTTAAAGTAAAATTGTAATAAGAAAAATTTCCGACAATACCTCAATGTATAAGAGACATGCGAACATATTCAAAATATGCCTGCGCACCGCCTATCCTATTAAAAAAAAATATTTAATTTTGGTTATTAAACGAGAGAGCTAAAACGCGCGGGATTATGAGAAAAAAATAGTGCGCAGCGTCGCGTTTGACGGTAAGTATCTTATTGTTAAATGTGAATTTTTGAATATGTAACTGTTTCTTTACTTGGCTAACAAAACAGGGAATCGTATGGATTATAAATCAGCTTATTTCTTTTACAATTAATAGCTAAAATAAGGTGGACGCGAATTACTACACCGAATTTGTACAACTTCCATTTTGCGTCCACGGTGGGCGCAAACTATACCTATAGTGCATAACAATAGAACATATTGCGTCCACATTGTTTTTCATTAAGTAGCAATGAATTGTTTGTTAAAATATGTAATTTAAAATAGATTGTAAATTTTTGACTAAGACTACAAGTTGATAATTTAAATTTTCATTCAAATTATCAAATTTTTATGCAATTATTTTCATTTTAAAATGGGTTTTCTAAGAATGAGACTAGTATCTTGGAGAATGAGAATCAATAAGTCTGTGGTTAAGAAAATAATATAAACAAAAAAAGAAATTTAATTCATTAGAAACTAAAAATAGGGTAGGTAGGTAATCTAACTAATCTTAATAGAACTGATTATTATTTATTTACATAACGTAACTTTGTTTTTTGTTAATTTTTAGTTCTATTAATGATGAGAAGATAAATATACTTAAATAAGTTTTTCCAGTTTCCTTAAGTGAATTATATTAATAATAATGTTGATTTTAGGGTTCCGAACCTCAAAAGGAAAAACCGGAATCCTTGTAGGATCACTTTGATATCCGTTCGTCTGTATGTCCCTGTCCGTCTGCCGGTATGTCTTTCTGTCAAAACCCTTTTTCTCAGTAACGCGTTGAGGTATAAAGCTGAAATTTATATTGAATACTCAAGTCTACGGTCCCTTGAAGCAGTGAAAAAATCAAACTTATAAGCCAAAGCAATCAGAAGATACAGCCGTTTATGCTGCAAATTTTCGCAAATTTCGACATTCGCAAGGGAATCAAAACCTACAGGGTACTTTACGTGAACACAGACACTTGAAGTTTGGTACGAAGCAACGTCTTATAGCACAAATAAGGGAAACATTGAAAAAATAATCATTTACAGTTAAAACATATGAAAAAAAAACAGTTTATACAGGAACCCTCGGTGTGCGAGTCCCACTCGCATTTGGCCGGTTTTTATCAAATAACTATATTCGTAAATAAATAATTTATTAAAATCTAATTTTTATTTGCATTTATCTGATAAAATATCACCCAATACACTCTTAATTCTTTTTCTAAGCTGGTGGACGCGAACTGGTCCACGGGTGGACGCAAACTGGAATTTTTGGACGCGAACTGGGTAAAACGCCTAATTCTGCTATTTGTCTAGATAAATAAAAACCACATGATATTTCCAACACAATTGAAAGTAAATCTTAAAATAGACTATGTAATGAACACGTTACATAAATTTTGCGATGAAATTAGTTCTGGAACATTTTTATTTTCTCCTTCAAACTTTCCAACTGCACTAAGTGGACGCAAACAGGCGCAATGACCCTAGGAACTAATAAAATTATTTTTAAACAGTCATGGTTACTAACATTTGCTGCTAGACCAGGTGAAGTCATCTTGTAAAGTTCTTTAATTTCTATGCCATTCACGTTTTTAGACAACTAACTAGATACCTACCTAATTTTATTTAGTTATCAACAGAAAAATAGCAGTTCAACGAATTTATAGTAGGTAAGTTTGTTAATTCAGTAGCCTTATATTACAAACTTATTACCAAAAATCGGGTCTAGACCAACAACAACGTTAGGTAGGCATAACGAATTATCGAGTACCTACAATCTACATTCTAATTCATAACCAAACCTACCAAACACGTTATATAAAATGCCATTATTGTTTCTCATTTCTAATGCGAAGCGAACAAAATCATACAGGCGCTGAAATTTGAACTATAAGATTAACGTAATTATTTCAGAGATCGTGGAAACAGAAGTAGTGGGGGTATGGAGGCGCCGTAAGGGGCCCGCTGCGGCCTCGAACCTGACCGCGCGCGATCGCCTTGAACTCATCGTAGAATGCTCTTTTACAAATTGACTTATATCTCTAGACAAAACTGATAATAATTTCTGAAAGATCTAGCTATCATACATAAATTTGAATATGTATTTTTTCCGTTCAGCGAGTTTGGTAGATAAATAATTTATATATTATGTAGGTACGAATGAACGTACGAAATTGATAAAGTTGATGGCGCGAAAATTATACAATTTTCCACGTGCGCGCGCAGAATGTGGTTGACAAGGGAGGGGTTCCGTATCGATTGGATACTACGGTGCAGTCCCCTTCGCCCCCGACCCCGCTTGAAAGGAGGGAAACTGGAATATACTGCGAGAACTTTTATACATTTTGTTATGTCTAGACCGGAATTCGCTTAAACTTTCCCGTGTTTGTTTTTAGATAATATTAAATGAGAAATTGAATACTTAATATGGTTTCATTTTATTTATTTTGAATTGTAGGTAATAGAAAATATTTGTCCAGATATGATATTTCGATTTTCATGCCAATTATCATAGTTATAGAGGCCAACAACCTCGATATTTTTTATATACATAGTACATACTAATCAACAACCTTGAAGAATGACTCAGGTGATTTAAAATTACTTATTTTGCCTTATTCACATTACTTTTAAATCGAACGATTATTATTTCATTAACTACCTATATCAAATTTATTAAGTGTTATAATTGATACCTTTCTATCTAGTCATATACTATTTAGTTATTTACCTTTATTTTTGAAATTGAACTAGGTACCTACCTACTTACCTATTTTAAAACCATGCATTCTTGATTAATAGAGATGAGTACTATTTTTATTCTCTATTTTCTAAGATGTGTTTGTTTTAATTAAAATAAATTAAAGTTTGAACGCCAACCGTTAATATTAGGGGAGTGTAACGGCTGACGGAATAAACTACAGGTGTGTGCGACAGCGCAGTATTCGTACACGGATATGCACACTCACACATCCACAACTTGCAGCCAGGCCCTTTAGTTGAATGCATTTCATAGAGTAGTGAAATCCAGATACTTTAATAAGCTATTGGCTACAAATTAATTTATAAAGTAATGTCAAGTAGTAGTCTAAGATCCCACCGCAGGATCAGTGCGTTCATCGGTTTTTTGCTGAAAACCGAATTTTTATGTATATTTATAATTAGGAGAATATATATCGACTAGGTTGCCAGTCAAAATTTGGCCGCAAGCATGTTTACACTCAACTTTAAATATTCAACATCTTTAACAGCCGGCAACACTTATTTGCGGCCGGATTTAATTAGGCAACCATATATGATAAATGATAGATAGTATGTACGTGTAAAATGAAAAAAATAAAATTAAGAAAGCACATAGGTACCTCGATACCTTAGACCTAAAATGTAAAAGAATTTTTTTTTATTATTTTATTAACCTACTTAACTACTTAATGACATTTAGATATTGATTAATAAATATTCACATTGAATTCATTTAAGTTAGAGGAAGCGAATACTATTATTGAATTGAAGAAAAAAAAATATTACTATTGCTCTTTGGCGCCTTCACCACTACAATCTTACAACGTTGAGCTCACACACACATAGACTTAGTGCACTCATTGTTCAACGTTTTGAAATTCTCGCTTAGAACCGGCCGTGGGAACGATACTAGGTAGTAGGTACCTTTAATACACAGCCTCGTAAAGAAGAAAAAGTTATTTTAATTGCCATTTTAACTGAATAATGATTCAAAAGGGATGATTTATTAGCTGCTATAAATAGCTTGATTATTTATTATTTAAAATAGTTTTGTTATAGATTTTTTTTCATTTACTAATGTCGGTAAACCTCATCTTACATATTGAAAGAAATTCGTTGATTAAAATAATTTTCCTAACTTATGCATACTATTGTCATTCATAATAAAGATTTGGTTAGGTAAGTACATACAACTACTCCACGTCGATAGTTCATAGTAAGTTCATTGACGGCGAATTGGCGCCGTTTTATATATATGTAATAATATTGCATTGAACAAATTTAACGTGGTAATTATGATATTATGCAGGCATGATATTATAAACATTTAACCGATTCAATAATTAATTGTTTTTCATACAAATAACTTTGGAAATACATAATAATAATAACATGTATTTTTGTCCTTCTTGCACTAACTATCAACGAGCGAGACAGACTGAGTAAAAAATACGTAACAATTCGTCCGTTACGATCTAGGTACTAAATTTGTAAAAATCCACGATTTTACTATATTTCTGGTGTACAGATTGCCTCTCACTTACTTATTCACTGATAAATGAGTTCTCTGCTTATAGTATGATAATGTTTTTTTTTTATTTTCAATTCAATACAACTTGTCAAACAATACGTAATGAGACGGAATGGTTTCCCGCCACTTTAGTTCAATTAACAAATTATCTATGTAGAAATATCGTACAGATATGTTTGGAATACATTAAATAAGGAAACATTCATAAATATTTTGTATTTTTTGCAGCCAAATGATTAATACATTTCCCAATGACATTAAAAAGAGCGGGACATCATACATACTTTCTCGTCTCTAATTACGGGTTTAACAGTACATATTCATAACATTTTAAGTTCGAAATATCACTTACCGAATATTTATGAACATAAATATCCTTATGCTCAATAGAATAATCCTGAATTTCACACATTTACGTTTTTAGCGTCATGAAATTGACAAATATACACCACTCACTCCATAGGCTACAATGTTTTATTTCACTAGTATGTGAAAAGGTACACAAAGAATGGCTTCCATTGCTATTGGAGAATTCAGACCACGTGACCGTTGAGCGGGAACCGCCATTGGTTAAAAAATTACCATGACATGACGTCAAGTGTCAATAGATGAACTTAAAAACTTTTTAAAATTTATCAAGGTTAATATGCAATAATGTAAATAATGATAAAATTTTAATGAATTTATTGAAGTAATCTGTTTAATTGATATAAGGGCGTATGAATAATTTGTTAATACTCACCTTGGTAAATTCGTCGTGTCATTCATAACAACATGGCGGTTTGTTTACACCGGCATGACCAGGCGCGAAGAATTTGTTTGGTTTGTGTATATGAAATTAGCTAGATAAGTATTTTCAAACAATGTTTTTGTACTAATTAACAACTTTATTCAAATAATTCATAGAATTCTATCGTTAAATTAACGTCCTAAATAAAAACAAGGCACATGGGCGCAGTACTGTTTTATTGACAACATTAAGCGCCATCTAGTTAAAAACCTACAAACTTAACGCAAAGAAACAAATGGCGGTAAATACAAACTAGTCTTTCAACACTCGCCGTATCAATTCTTATTCACATATTTTCACAGTCCAAACAAAAAATAAATGAAACATGAACGGACAGCATAATCGAAATAATTATAATAATAATCCTAAACATAAAATTAGCAGTCAAAATACAGACACATTAAAAAAAACATAACATAATGTATCCATTGCATATATCAAAGAAAATGTACTTACTTAGATGTGTTAGGAAGTTGGAACAGAAATAATGTACAAAATTGTTAAACACAGAGAAATTATAAGAAGCACATATTCACTGAAAATTTATATAATTTTTTATCAAAATTTATAAAAACATTGATACAAGATTGAAAGAATTTGTTTTTAACAGACTTCAAAAAGGAAAGCAGGTTATCAATATATTTTTTTCCTTAGTCAATATGAATACAATAAGAAAAATTTATTGAATAATGAGTATAACTAATAGCGGAATAGCAGAATAGAACATTAATAATTATAACAGGCGGAGTCTTAACATAACTGAAACGTGAAAATATCTAAAACTTCGACAATTTTATATTCCTGTGTCTCTTATACATTTCATAGGTACCTAAACGTTTAATATTTTTATTGTACATACGTTCTTCTTTAAAATTAACTATGTTACTACTAGCGACGAATTTGGTTTCAGTGGGGATTACATTAACTTTGAATTTAGTTGTATATCCGGTGTTTGACGTAGAAGCTGTGGGCATTGTAGGCAACACTTTTGGTTTAGGAATGTTAGCTTTAGGTTTTTTCTTCTTGGGCGAGTCTTCGTGTAAATAAATACTCTCTTCAAGGTAATTGGACGGCTTGCTCCTCCGTATTTCTTCGACGATGAACCCGCTTGTGGCGATTACTTTGGGCTTTTTCTTGGTTTGTTCTTTCGGTTTGTCATCTAATTGGCTCAGTATGGATGTCGGCAAACGGGGCACGGGTATTTTTGTGAGAGCGTTGGTTTTGCGTACCTAGTAAAATAATTGAGTGTAAATAAGGGATTAAATCTAGTCTTTTATTACATATTATGTCGTTTTGTTAGAAAATGCGATTTATATTTATTTTTCAATTAATAATCAATAACACCCAAACAAATTTATCGCTTATTGTCAATCAATTAGGTAGGTAACTAGATTATCTTAGCTATTATTATAAAATACTTCATATAGTAAATTTTAATACCTTTGAAACACCCACTTCATCATCTTCCCTTTGTTTTCGCTTTTTATTTTTCTTATTTTTGCCTTCTTCAGGTTCTATAACAAATAAATTCATTATAACAACAGTATTAAAATATAATAAAATGTTTCAAATACATACATACTTTATTATAACACATAGTATCATTGTCAAACTACGTTCTATCTAATAAATAAATTATAATACTTAAAATTTATATATTTTTCAGATAAAAATGCCAAAGTATTTGTCTGTCTGTTTGTCACGTCTGAGCCCTGAGGGCTGAATAGATTTAAGTGAATTCCACTCCATTAACATTACCAGTCAATATTTCTTCTTCACTGTTCGTTATTTTTCTCTTTTTCTTCGACTGAGAGGTTTCAACATCTAAAACATTTGAGTGATATTAATTTATATGTCAAAATCATCGAAATCAACATATTATTATTATCGGATTTTTAATGAATATTATTTTAAGGGCCTATTTTTGAATGCTTGGAAAAAACTTATTCGTCGAATCTATATATATATAAAACTCAAAGGTGACTGATATAGTGATCTATCAACGCACAGCCTAAACCACTGGACGTATCGGGCTAAAATTTGGCATGCAGGTAGATGTCGTAACGTAGGCGTCCCCTAAGAAAGGATTTTAGAAAATTCATCCCCTAAAGGGGTAAAATAGGGGATGAAAACTTATACCATGAAAATTAATCTTTTCCACGCAAGCGAAGCTGCGGGCAACAGCTAGTAATGTATAAAACTAACATTTTAAAAACGTATTGTAATTGCCCGTATTTGACAGTTTACGTGACATTTTAATATTATCGTGTAATACTTTATTGGACGGATAAGTTTTATCCAAGCATTGAAAAATCGGCCCTAAATATAATATTTACGACAACTTAAAAATACCTCCAGATATTTCTTCCACAGAATTTTGTTGTCGTTTACGTTTTTTGTTGGCATTGCCTTCATTGTCATCTAATACTTGAACTAGAAAGAAAAGGAATAAAAAATTAAGTACATATTAGTTATATGAGGAAAAAAATTGCTATTTACATTATTGCATAAACAAAATAATTACCCGATTCTTGTTGAATTTCGGTTTTAGATTGACCCTTCTTTTTATTTTTCTTCTTGCCACTTGATTTCTTTGTTTCCTCATCTACAAAAAATAAAATTACATTTACATAATTAAGTTATTTTGTGTTTGAAAATATTTAATAGACTAATATAATAATTATATTTCTAAATGAAAATGAAAATAAAATACGTTTATTTCATAATTTTCTTAAAAAAAATTAAAAGTAATATGTTTTCTTCAATAATTATTGTTATCATTTAAATTAAATATAAGATAAAAAATAAATTATTGTATACGAACATTACTATAAACCTCAGTGGTTTTTAATTTACAACTGTACACTAATATATATGTAAGTAAACCTTTTTTGTTTCTGATAATAAAAAAAAACGATGTACCTAGTGCATCATTTTTGTTAGAATTGATAATTTTAACTCACCATTTTGTTCAATATTTGGTTGATTCATTTCGACACCTATTTCCAGCGGACTATCGGAATCGGAATTTTCTGCGAAGAAAAGGTTATTAATAAATTATTCGATTTTTACATCATTCATAGGTTTAATGTTGTTATGACACAAGAAACAGAAATAAAATTGAAATGACATTTTTCCGGCTAGCTAAAGTTAAAAATTCATTTATGGGTCAAGGTATACGCTTTTACAACAGAATTCCTCATAATATTAAAGAGTTTAGTAGTTCTAAATTTAAAACTTATATAAAAAATGTACTAGTTCAGAGAGCCTATTACAGTATTAAGGAATATATGGACGATAAAAACCCATGGAGGGTTGTCGCGTAAAAACCACAGGACAGTTTTTTGGCATATTACTATAATATAAGTATGATGTTACATATGTAATTTGTAAAATTGTAAAACTGACATGATTAAAAAGAGCAACTATGGAGTTTCTTGCCGATTCTTCTCCGTAGATACTGCTTTCCGAATCGGTGGTAAATGTTAAAAATATGTACCTAATGACGTTTCAAAAGTGCGTCTACAAGAAGTCTAATTGAATAAATAAATGTTTGAGTTTGAGTTTAATGTTTATTTCAAAATCACAAAGGACATCTTAGTGATAGTTATTACCTTTATTTAACATTATGGACCTTATTATTCTTAGTAAATGATACTCGAAAATAAGAGTTCCTTTTGTATTTAAAAATTATAAATCGTTAGACATGTATTTCTTATAATATATTATGACCATGATTTTTCAAATTGTTCAATCTTAATTATTGATTACTATTTTAAAGACTCATCAATATTTCAACCCCTAACCTAATACAATAAATGAAAAGCTTATAAACGGGATGGCTACTATTTTCTTTAAATAAAAAATAATGGTATACCTTCAATATGTCTTTTATTTTTCTTCTTGTCGCTTTTTGTTGTTTTTAATAGCGAAACATTTCCTTCCATCGTAGGCATTTCTTCAGATGGATCTTAAAATGAAATAAAAATAAAAATTAGCAGGATACTATAATGAAATTGGGCTTTTGCAAATTTTATAATGAATATGGTAATAAGAATATTGCTCAGAATTTATTATAACAAGCTTCTTATAAATCTATGCCTAAGACTTTATACAATTATTTTGATGGTTTAAAATTCTAAAATATAGGACGAAGTAGATTATTATTTAAATATTATTTATTTATAGGAAATCTAACAAATTAGCGAAACATATCATATACCTGCTTCTTCTTGGCTTTGTGATTCTGACAGGCGTTTATTCTTTTTCTTTTCACTCTTTGGTGTTTTGGATAGCGAAATATTGCCATCCTTTGCAGCAGGTTCTTCTTCAGTTGGTATATCTTATGAAAATAATAATAAAAAATATATATATATATATAAGTAAGTAATAAAAGAGAATACACATGATAAAAAAGAGTACCAGAAGTGAAACTTATTTGGCAAGACACATGATAAAAAAGAGTACCAGAAGTGAAACTTATTTGGCAAGACACATGATAAAAAAGAGTACCAGAAGTGGAACTTATTTGGCAAGACACATGATAAAAAAGAGTACCAGAAGTGGAACTTATTTGGCAAGACACATGATAAAAAAGAGTACCAGAAGTGAAACTTATTTGGCAAGACACATGATAAAAAAGAGTACCAGAAGTGAAACTTATTTGGCAAGACACATGATAAAAAAGAGTACCAGAAGTGGAACTTATTTGGCAAGACACATGATAAAAAAGAGTACCAGAAGTGAAACTTATTTGGCAAGATTGAAACATAAATCATCGCCTTACTCCATGACACGACCTTAAAATTTTACTCTCAACGCGCCTAAAGAAGTTTCACATCAAAAATCCATGTCGGGAAGCAACGAATAATTTTCATTTAAGAGTGCAATTTCAAAACATAATAAGAACATTCTAATGACTAAATACCACACATTAAAACCCACCAACAATCTAAAATGGTTTCAAAAATTATATTATATAAAACTATGAATACAAATAAATATACTTACTATTGCGTTTAAAAATCAATGAAAATAGTTTTACCTTCAACTGCATCAGGTTGTGATTCTGATACGCGTTTCTTCTTTTTATCACTCTTTGGAGTTTTCAATACTAAAATGTTGCCGTCTTCTTTATAAGATTGTTCTCCAATTTGTAGTTCTTTATACGAAAAAAAAAAAACTCAATTATTATTAATTAAATAAATTGACAAACGAAAAACAACATAACGTTTTCATACATAAAAATAATTATAATACTAGTTACATGTAGATATATTCTCAAATCTCAAGTAAATATATAATTAATTGGAAAGCAGTACTCTTTATTAATGTAAATATGTAGTTGAATTCGCTTTAAAAAGAAGTAAATTTTATATGGATAAAGCCGTTAAAATATTAAAGTAGAACATATTACTTAAGATTTTTTTATCTAAATTTCAAATTACCTTCTGTTGCAGCAATTTGTGACTCCGATAGGCGTTTCTTTTTCTTCTCACTTTTCGGTGTTTTTGCTAGAGAACCATTGCCCTTCTCTGCAGCAGGTTCATCTTCAGTGAAGTCTTAAAATAAAATTGCATGTAATAACATAATTTATAATAAATTAATATTAACACACATTAAAAATTTAAAACCCATCAACAATCTAAAATGGTTTCAAAAATTATATTATAAAAAACTATGAATACAAATAAATATACTTAATAGTTACTATTGCGTTTAAAAATCAATGAAAATAGTTTTACCTTCAACTGCATCAGGTTGTGATTCTGATACGCGTTTCTTCTTTTTATCACTCTTTGGCGTTTTCAATACTGAAATGTTGCCGTCTTCTTTATAAGATTGTTCTCCAATTTGTAGTTCTTTATACGAAAAAAAAAACTCAATTATTATTAATTAAATAAATTGACAAACGAACAAGTAAATTATTAAAAAAACAAAATACCCGACTGCACACTAAAAAAAGAGTGATTGAAATGAATCTAATGATACCGCATACATATTTTTTTAAAGGGAAATTTAGAAAAAATATTATTATGTCTTTATCCCGTGGGACTTTTAGGATAAAATGTATCCTATGACACTCCCGTAATCAAGACAAATCTAACGATACCTCATACATCAAAATCCATCAAGCCGTTTAGGCTACAGGTGGTCACAAAGGAAAAGACATACATACATACTTACATACACTCGAAAAACATTACCCTCCTTCTTTGGCAGTCGGGTAAAAACATAAAAATAATTATAATACTAGTTACATGTAGATTTATATTCTCAAGTAAATATATAATTAATTGGAAAGCAGTACTCTTTATTTGTGTAAATATGTAGTTGAATTCGCTTTAAAAAGAACTAAATTTTATATGGATAAAGCAGTTAAAATATTAAAGTAGAACATATTACTTAAGATTTTTTATCTAAATTTCAAATAACCTTCTGTTGCAGCAATTTGTGACTCCGATAGGCGTTTCTTTTTCTTTTCACTTTTCGGTGTTTTTGCTAGAGAACCATTGCCCTCCTCTGCAGCAGGTTCATCTTGAGTGAAAATAAAATTGAATGTAATATTAATTTATTATAAACTATGTTATTTCATGATTTTATTATGATATAATTCCAGGATATGAATTATATTAAAACTATTTCTATTGTATAAAAACAATACAATTATTTCAGATTATATTTGCATACTTACTTAAACATTTTTAAAATATAAAATATATGATGTTATACATATTAATTTAATTAAAAATTAAAAATTTAATTTACCTATTGTTATAGTCACTTGTGACTCAGACATTCGCTTTTTCTTTTTCTTTTCACTGTTTGGTTTTTGAGTTGATACATCTATTACTTCTTCAATTACAACTTCTTGTTCTAAAAATTAATAACATTTTACAATAAATATGTTAATGAACATCAGTATTTAGTTTTCGTTACTTTGAGATTGGCTTATTTATATGCAACTTGAATTATAATTATAAGAGATGCGCCGAATAGTGGTTTCACCGAATAACCGAATACCGAATACTATTCGGTTAAAACCTTACCGAACCGAATATTCGGCCGAATTATTCGGTTCAATGTTTTGACGTGTACGTAAACCGGTTCTAACGGGTCGCAAGTAGCTGCTGGCTCGGTGGCGAGCAAGCCTTACCTCACCGCCCACCACCCGCGTATATCGCCCGCGCACTCTGTGCCGTCCCAGTTGTGTTGAAACATCGCACGAATAGGTACGTTACAAAATTAAAACAAAAAAATATTTAAATTTTTATATTGTTAAAAAGTTTTATATTTTTACTTTAAGTTAGTGTTTGCATTATGAGCGGACGTAATGTCATTTTCTTTTTTAATGAAAGTTCATTTAGAGACTGTAAATAGAGCTCGATGTGGAATACAATGGTATTCCAAATCGAGGATGTCGTCTCCAACATTTGCTTTGAATACAAAATGTATGGGAAATAAAATGTATGGGAGCGTTTCATTTAACATTTTTGGATATTTCTCGTTTTATTTAAAAAAAAATATTATTGTTATTTTACTCATTAGGTATAGTACTTTCAATATCAGGTTAAGGTTTTTTGATATCTGTTATAGTTACGGAATAATCGCCGGTGCACACTTAACGATTACACCCTGTATACCTTAGGTTCAACACATTCTTCATAGAATTTATTTGACTTGTGTATAGTATGACATAAATCATTCATAATATGAAGTTATTTATTTAGTTATATAGCCAAGAAAGTAGAAATACTCATACCGAATATATTCGGCACCTAAACCAAATAATTCGGCCGAATACGAATAGTGAAAAAGATGCCGAATATGCCGAATACCAAATATGTATTCGGTATTCGGCGCATCCCTAATAATTATTATACTTTATTGTATCATTTATAAGTAAATAAATAATATTAATTTATAAATTCAGTTTTGCTTTTTGAAGTGAAACTTCTTTATCGGGGTTGGACAAAAATTGAGTGTAACATTTTTGCGTTACGCCGTACGCGTGACATTTTTGCGTTACGCCGTACGCGTGACATTTTTGCGTTACGCCATACTCATGACATTTTTAAAGTCATAAAGAACTTTCACTTCTTACGTGTGTACTCTAGTACACGCATACATTTTTTTTCATTCAGTTTAAACTTTTCTAGAAATAATATTAATAATTAACCAAATTGTAATCAATAGTGATAAATCCATGGCCTGTACCCGCATAAGAAGCCCGTGTCCCAGCAGTGGGAACGGATATGGGCTGATGATAGTAATAAAATATTTGCCTACCTGTGGTTGTATCGACCTGCGATTCTGAGAGTCGCTTCTTCATTTTCTTCCCACTCTTTGGTGTTTTTAAAGTTGAAGTATTAATTTCTTCAGATGGTGCTTCTGATTATGAAAAATGAACAAGTTTAATTTTGTAGAAAGTTAACTTACTTCTTACATCTTTAATTCAAAGTTGTTAAATTGCAAGTTAAATGTTAACTCTGAATATTTATCCATCTATCTATATATAAAACTAGCGGTCCGCCCCGGCTTCGCCCGTGGTACATATTTACGTTTTCTCTACATAAGAACCATCCTCGTACTTCAAGGAATATAATAGAAAAGAATTATCGAAATCGGTTCAGCCGTTCACACGTAATGCCGTGACAACGCGAAACGGGTGCGGACCCGCCGCCTTTTTATAGCTCCCGCGGCAACTGATACACGAAAATAATCCTTATGGCATGATTCTGTATTCACGCGCGATGACTTATAGCGTATTTCATGTATAACTTTGGTGTTTCTACACCGATTTACATGATTCTTTTACTATAACCTGCCCAGGAGTATGAAGAATAATTGTGCCAAATTTGGTTAAAATCCGTCGTGTAGTTTTTGTTTCTATAACGAATATACAGACAGACAGACAGACAGACAGACAAAAATTTTACTGATTGCATTTTTGGCATCAGTAGCGATCCCTTATCACCCTTTCATAGTTTTTTTTTAAATATATTTCATGTACAGAATTGGCCTCTCTACAGATTTATTATAAGTATAGATTATTTATTTATTATTATTTCTAATATTTTATGACGTGAAACTTCATTAGGCGCGTTGAGAGTAAAATTTCAAGGTCGCGTCATGGTAATATCGGCAAGTTATGGAGTAATGCGACGATTTTGGTATCTTTGAATCTTTCCAAAGAAGTCTCACATGTGAAACGTGTGCTCACACGCTCTTTTTAATATTTTATAAGGTTGTAATAATAATTAAAGCTATTAATGTTATACTTAGAGCTATTACCTTGTTCAATATCTTGTTGTGATATTGACTGCCTTTTCTTTTTCTTTTCACTTTTAGGAGTTTTTGCATTTGACTCATTCTGTTCTTGAGTTATTTCTTCAGCGGGGGTTTCTGTTGAAAACGCAACAATAAATATTTGAATATGATAATTGATAAATGAATACACCAATAATTTTATGTTACCAGATCTTATAACTTATAACCAAAATATAAAGCTACAACCGACTTATAAATAAAATATATAATAATAAATATATATAATATATTTACTTATAAATAGTAATACGTAATTATTGAAAAAATAAATTAATACCTATTGTGGAGTCAACTTGCGATTCAGATTGCCTCTTCTTCTTTTTCTTTTCACTTTTCGGTGTTTTAGCTTGTACCTCACTTTGGTCTGTTTCTTCAGAAGGTACATCTTAAATAAATCGGAAAATATTAATTCAATAATATTTTGATATATGTATTATCTGTTTATTTGTAATAGAGAGTAAATATTTTCAATAAATTAAATTTAAACAATATATAAATTAAAACAATTCTGTTATTACCTGTTGCTTCATTTATCATTGATTGAGATAAACTTTTCTTTTTCTTCTTAGCACTGGATTTCAAGCTTTGGTCTGTAATGCAAACATTAAAATTATTAAATTACATATTTTTCTTATTTAAATATTTACATATAGCCATCTTGGCTATCGATATCCTGAAAATAATATTGAAATGTAATAATATTATGTCATAAATAAAAAATATTTACCATTATCAACAGACATATTTAATTCTTCGTCAATATTTTCTTTACCCTCTTCACTGCTGCGTTCACCATTTGTATCAATGAAAAAGCTTACGGCGCCATCTGCTTCGTCTTGATCTAAAATATTTATAAAATAAGAAATAAGATACAATTGTATAAAACAAATAAAGCTTTTTTTAATTAAAGTTTTTTGATTCTTTGTAATTTTTATACCATACTAGCAAACCGGGCGAACTCCGTTTCGCCACCAGAGACACCTTTTCTTTGCTATAAACCTCGGAGCCCGAGACCTTTCCAACGAACGCAAAACCGTGGATATCGGTTCGTGCGTTCTGGAGTTATAGCGTCAGGAAGGAAAACCAGACTTATTTTTATATAGTAGATAAGTCTCGTAATTTATTTATTTATTTCTAAGCCAATTTGGAAAATTCTTTAAAATCTACATATCTGACACCGACAGTTTTTGTTTTATTCTTTGTGAAGCATTCTGTAATTTATAAAGATACTTCAATATGAAATTATGTACTTACCATTCTGAATGCTTATATTAGTCTTAGCTTCACTCTTTTTCAATGGTATAGCATCCTTATCATCACCGGGTTTGTTACTGAAGGAATCTGCATTGCTTTCTTCAGAGAAAAGTAAATTTAAATCAATAGAATCCGATGAACTATCACTACCACCTTTAGATGATTCAAGCATTTGCTTTTCTTTCTTTGACCCTTTTTCAGATTTTTCTGGTTTTAGATTCTTGAAGACCGTTTTCACTTGTGTAAGATTCAAATCATCAATTACAGGTGCTTTTTTATTCTTCTCTTTTGTTTTCATTTCATGATTGAGTGATGCGTTACCAATATTAGGATTTTTGTTTTTATTCAATGAATTCAGAACTGAATCATAATTATCGATTATGTTATTGGTGTCACTGTCTGAAGACGACAATTCATCTTCCATTGAAGCATGTAATGGATCCGATAAGTTTTCATTTGGTCCACTTTTATTAATGATTGTGTTATTTGCATTATTGGCATCTACAAAGTCTACTGTGGAATCCATGTCCTTTTTAGGGGTTTTTGGCTCCGATTTTGTATCTGTCTCGAGTGGATCACTCTCTTTTAAACTTTCATTTTGCATAGTGATTTCTTTTTCATTAAGAACACTCTCATTACAGATAGATTCAGATAAGCGTTTTTTCTTATTCTTCTTTGCAGAATTTTCATTAGATATTGTGCTGGTATCATGGCTAGAATCTAATCTCATTCTATTCTTCTTTTTTTGGAGGACTGGAGCTTCCTCATCAGATGAATCGGAACTATCCTTTTTATCGGAGATACGTTTCTTAGACTTAAAATTATCGAGTTTATGACGTGCCTCAAACATCTCCCTGGAGGCTTTCTTTTGTTGTTTGGCCATGCGTTCATCGTATTTTTTCTTAGACTTTGCCGTCATTTTCAACTCGTTGTCACTCATTGATAAGTCATCATCGGTACCATCTAGTAATTGGTTATCTTCTTCATCTGAGCTAACTACAAACGAATCTTTTTCGTAATCTGAATCATTCGATAATTCGTCTTCTGATGAAATAGTTACACCTTTATCGACTATTTCGTTTTCTTCGGCATATTGACGTTCATCTTCATCTTGACTGTCCCCTGACTCATAATCATCTCCAGCATCCATCGCTTCATCATTTAGTAATTCATTTTTTTCTTTGGAAGATTCTTCCTTTGAAGAGTCGTCATCATTTGATTCCTCTTTACTTTTATTTTTAAAACTCTTTGATTCAAGGGATGTGTTTTGGTCTACTGGACTCTTGGCTTTATCTTGATTCGATTTTATTATGGAAGTATTAATGGGCGCTAATAACTTTTGAAAATTCTTTTGTTGTAATGGTGTACTAGTTAAGCAATTCAATAATATACTTTTTCTGTCTGTCTCATTATTTTGCGATTTGTCCAAGTCCATAATAGATTTAGAAATGGACTTATTATTTGCAGTTATTTGACTTTTATTAATTTCATTGGTAGAGTTATCTTTTAATTCTGTTATTATTAAAGTGCTTTTATTTTCTGTATTATTAGGACTGTAGGATATTGAAGATTTACGCTTTGATTTAGAATGTGAATTGATACTGGAATCTTGCTGAACTGTTACTTCATTTTTTATTGAATTATTAGTTTTTTCAGGTTCAGAGATCAATAAATTTTCAGGGACAGTTTCATCAATATCCATAGGCTCAACACAGTCATTAAAACCATCTTTATTCAATTCTTTTTCAGATTTATGACTAACATTAGCCATGTTAGATGTATTCAGAGTTTCTTGACACGGCAAAGATTTGTTGACACTATCTGGCACAGATACGACTGGAACACATTGATCTTCATTATCATGATTTTCTTCAGGTTCGGCTTTTTCCGGATTGGAATCTGAATCTTCAATTATTATTTCTGTATTTATTATTCCACTAGGTTCTCTATCAAACAATTCTTTACTAGATAATTGGCTTTTGTTTAAATTTTCAACTGTTAAATTAATATCACATTTGGTGAGAGTAACAGAAACATCTTTGCAAATTTCAGAGATTTTTAATACATTTAGGTCCAATTTGTTGTCACCAGAAGCCATGCTATGTCTTAATGGTAATTTAATTGAACTCAATTTGTCTTTCTTACTCTCATTATCACTATAAAAAATATTTTCTTCTACATTTGGACTGCATACAGTACATACAGTAGACCAAGATTTAGTTCTCTTTTTCTTGCTTTTAAAATTATTGCTTTCAAGAGCTGAAGTACTCTTATTATGAATATTCTTCGTTTTGGGGTTTATTTGGTCAATATTATTAATTAAATTTATTGTTGAATCTAGAGATTTTGAATTATCACTATTATTGGTTTCTGATTTATCATTAATTTGTTGAGTTGATGAAATACTAGGTGATTCTGTTGATTTGTTATGGGACTCTTTTTGTTCATTGACATTATTATCATTATTTAATAAGGCACTTGTATTTTTATCTTCCAGTTTTTTATCATTGGAATTTTGTGGGCTTTTATTAAGCCTAGGACTTTTTCTTAGATTGGTTTGAGGTGAAGTATTGGTGGTGTCATTACCGGTGGTGTCACTAGTTGATTTTCTTGATACTGTTTCTGGTTCTTCAACAATGGGCTCAGTTATTATGATTGCAGGCTTTGATATTGCATCTACTAAAACGTAATAATTAAATTAGGTCTTTAATAACATAAGTATTCAAATTAAAAAAAAAATGTCAATCTGTAACATGGGAACTATGTTATATTTTAAATATGTGGTTTTAATTTATTTATTAATTTATTTTTTATTTCATTTAATTAATAAGTGTTTTTTAGGTATATTAATTAATTTACTGTGATTAAAAAAAGTTATACCCTTATCAATGCTGGAAGTTGAATCTTTTCTTGTCCTCCTTGTTTGTAGAGTAGGTGTGTTAGAAGCTTCACTATCACTTCCTGAAATTAAAAATAATACAATTTGTAACATTATATGTATTACTTGGTTTCACCTTGACACTCTTTTGTATAATATTATAACAAGAGAGAATTGAGAAAATTTTTAACAGAGTAATAAGGTGACCCTTTGCAAAAATGCATATTATAAAAAAAGTCATTAGCATTAGAAAATTAAGGACACATTGTTAAGTAATTTTGATAAAAAATATTGTAAAAAAATAATATATATAAATACAAAAATAATAATAATGCCATAAGTATGTTTATCTATACTAATATTATAAAGCTGAAGAGTTTGTTTGAACGCACTAATCTCAGGAACAACTGGTTCGATTTGAAAAATTCTTAGTGTAAGATAGCCCATTTATAGAGGAAGGCTATAGGCAATAAGACCAACAGGAGCGGAGCAAGGCAGGTGAAACCGCGCGGCACAGCTAGTATTTTATAAGGGAAGAATCCCTTCTTAAGTTTTATGTTACCCAATATAATAATGCAACATACCAAGCTGTGAGTTTCTCCTTGCGGCTCGTTTAGCTCGCGGCGAGTCCACAGTTAAAGCCGCAGTCTCCGATACAATGCTTGTGTTTGACTTGATCCTTGTACTGCGTCTCGAGGGTGTCACCGCCCTTTCTTCTACTGGCTCTAGAACATCCTTCACAGCCTTCCGGGTAGTTCTTTTTGGTGTTACGGTTTCAGGAACAACTTAAATTAAAAATAAATTTTATTGATCAAATTGTAACTTACAAATTGAATGAATAATCAATAAACATTTTCTGTAAGTGTTTTCTATAGGAAAGGGGAAAAAAATTAAAATTGAAAAAATAAACTTCGATAATATAATTATCAATACATATCAAATTATTCATACCATTTTCATCAATGAGATCCAGCTCAGGCTTTGCGCGTCTTGTTGCTCTTTTCTTTGTTGGAGTGTTGGGTGTCAACACCTTCTCCTCTGTCTGCTCTACAGACAGCCTCCGACGCAGCCGTGTAACAGGCACTGTAAACACCATTCAAATAGTTTAAACTCTTATCCATAAATAAAATAAAAAGTCAAAGGCTCTCAACATTCTTGATCATATAATTTCTGTATAATTTAAAAAAACAATGCTTGAATCTTCATTTTTTTCTGCTTGTTTAAACTTTAACTACACTGTATGAAGGAAGTGTCTTTCTTAGTACAGGATTTTTCTAGCCAGGAAGGCTTTGTCATTAATTGTAAATTGTTACATTATTTGTGTGATCCATAAAGATTAATTTTAAACTCTGAATTCATTTATTAAATCCAATAATGTTATAAATTCAGAAGTACATTTGTTTAATTTACTTAATTTATTTAGTTAATTTACTTTGTCTTGGAATTAAAATTATCGTAAAATGTTGTGTAGGAGGATGAAAACACATATAATATGCTTTTTAGGTACAAGAGCATAACGAGGATAAGATGAATGGGGGTAATTTAATCTGGTTATTTGATGCGTAGGTATGCTTACGCCGGCTGTATGGCGTTGCTTGTAGTGATGTTATAAAAATATATTAAGAACCCATTTAGATAAAATAATTGATATTAGTTAAAATGCTCACAAATCAAAATACAGTTTTGTATATAATACTTACCATATAAATAAAAAGCGAAAATGTTCTACGCAAAAGCATGTTTTAGTTGTCGTAGCGTTATGCCGTAATATATAGGATTTTATTGTGATTAAGTCACAGTTTTGAAGGTAGAATAAGTCGATAAAGAAAGTGAATGTAAATTTAATTAGTTATATCCAATAATTATTTAGCAAGATGACAATAAAAATGTAAGGGGTGGACACAAGCAAACGCTTGCACGTTTCCATCGCCTAATAAGCGGTTTCACCTACCTTTAACACCACTATCTTCTTCCATACTTAATTGATTAATCTTATTGTCTTTTACGAATTTAAATTTGATATTTTCGAAAACACGTGTGACGAAATAACCGATTCACATTCATAGAAAGATCAACGAGGTTGGGACTTCGGTCAAACAGCTGTTGAGACGCCGCGAAACGTCAATCAATTCAAAAGAGACCACTGACAATAGAGGTTGGAACTACGACAGACCAAGCGACAGACAAATAATACGGTATAGAGTATAGACAAATAAATATACTATAATTATGTACTCCTATTTTTAAAATTAGTTAAAATGTGGTTAAAATCTTTTAATTAATTGTAATGCTAAGGTAGAATTAAATTTAATGATTCATATTAGCGAATTTGATTTTGTCGAGCTAACTTTTTTAACCATGAAGCCCATAACCAATAAAACCGGTAATAATATAATTTTGTTAATCTGTGCTGGAAAATTTTGAGGGCGCGCCGCGTAGACAGAGAAACCGCGCGCCGCAATTCAATATGTTATATTATATTTTATTAAAGTAAGTAATTAAAAATGTGAAAGTGTTCTTTTTTACTTATTTCTAACACTTACGACTTAAATGTGATATATCTACTAATTTTACATTATAAGTTAAGTCTTATTATGGCTCATATGGGTTAAGTGCGTATAATCAACGGAAAAATGATTTTTTAAATCGGCCAAATAGTTCCTGAGATTACGGCGCGGGCGTTCAAACAAATATACATATTACAGACAAACAAACGTAAAAGTGATATGTAGTTATGGTTTAATTTTGAAATAAATTGATCTTTAAAATTATTGAGGGTACTCTAAACTCGTTACAAGGCAGTATGGATATCACAAGGATAATGAAAAAAAAAATGTAAGAGACTTTTTTTACTTATTTCTGTTTTTTGTCAATTAATAGTTAACTAATACCATACTTAATAACATGTGCATAAATCTACACGTTATTTATTGAATAGTTTTGGCGGAAGCTTCTTCAATGAATTACAACTACCTACAACGCGGTCACATTAACTTGAATTTTTATTTTTTTTGAGTGCAGAATTGTTAATCCATTTATATACACCTATTTTTGAATGCGTCATGTTATAGTGAAATGCGCCCCGCGTTAGGGTTAAGTGGGACCGCACTTAAAAAGACATCAAGGGTACAGAAATGGCATTATATCTTCCTGATGACCCTCCACACTCCACAGAAATTACGCCTAACAATGTTAGCCTCGTTTCTCTCACCAAACGGTCAATATAGGAAGGTTCGATGGAGGAATATATATCGTTTGACACTGAAAATAGCTTTTACTATTTCCTCAGCCTATTATTAGCAGCTGGAACAGTTTCATTATTTGTTTTCCAACTGGGTACGGTATGTTTATTTGTCTTATTATTTAAGAGTATGGTTTGTTTATGTGTTTAACAAAACTGATGACGCCATCATCAATTATTATTTATGTATTTTTTATCCTATTAGAAATTTTGAACATACATAATACATAGATAATTATTAATTACCCTCATTTGCAATCGTTCTTTTATTATCTACTCTTAAATGTCGAGGTTGCTATGCATGTATGTAATATGCTTTTATACAGTGTGTTTGTAGATGTAGCTACGTTGTAATGTGTTATATCATTACCAAAAACAGATTTTATGTTGGATGCAGTGTAGTTTTTACATATAACATTACCCACATAATGTTTTAAAGCAGCGCGCTTTAAGTGATTAAACTCGGTCTCCGTTGTGCATTGAGAAAACAAGTTTAAAAAGCGACAGAAAAAGTATTCCTACTCTTTTCTATGAAATTCCGGACTTTTCATAGACGGATATGACAATGGTCAGAGGTCTGCGGGCTCGAGATCAACTATTTTTGTAGAACAAAACACGACCACAAGTTTTGACCTGTCCACCACGTCATAGACTATTTGTATGAATTTTATTGTATTCCGCTGTTTGTTTTGATTAATTTTCATTAAGAATTTCATACAGAAACATTTATTAAAAAAATAATATAAACCAGTCATTTTATCGAATAACTGATTATATAAGCCTTTCGGCTGAGTTGTGAGGATTGTGAGCATGACTTGCCTATATTGTATTAAATCAGCCAACACTATGCATATCTATAATAATTATATGTAGACATATAGAGAGATATATAAATGCATCAAGAGCTCGTTATAAAAATTATAATATTACGACTTATCGATTGTTAACATATCCTTCTATTGAACTATTCCAACCATTATTCCATCACTTTAGTGTGGAATGTGGATACCACAGAGTAAGTAATACACTACGTAGATTATACTATAACATGTCACAAGCGTATGAATGTCATGTCGTATGTATGCTCTGTGGCCGGGTGACCATGCTGCTGGGGCAGTAAAGACATAAACGGTACACTCGACGTAGTGTTATTAACGCAGGAATTCTCTTCGCTGTGTAAGGGAATAGCGGTGGGCGAAGCGTCGTACCATGAAATTGCAACACTGACTCCGGTTAATAGACGTGATAATTTACAAGTTATTACGACGGTGGAGGGACAATATATTGTGTTTTTAATTTATATTTTGATGTACATATACCTATGTAATATTACTGGTATAAACAAGATTAATCTTCATGAGAATTTCAACCTTATTTCCACTATAGGTGGAAATAATTTTATTAATAATTACTAAATACTATCTAATAAGAATTATCAAAAGAATAATTCTTTATTCTTTTCCCTCTTTTGATTCAATTTTTTTGTGAAAAAATGCAATTAAATTTAATTACATACAAAATTCATAGCGCAAAAATAACATGATTTTAACAAACATAAAATTATAACATACGTTTTTAAATCCCTTGTACATAATGAACTTTTAGTGGAAACGTCGTCACCTGCTTTACTAACTAACTACTGAGAACAGCGCAGCTTCTTATCCGAGAGAGGAAGGAAACTTGCACAACATTGCGCTTGCTATGTTCCTACATGTAGACTGTAGTTACTTTGAACAATGCTTTGCGATTTGATGTTAGAACTAAGTTTGTATCTTAATGTTAAAAAGATTGCAAATATTTGATGTTATTTTGTGCATAGGGAAAGTTGGTCTTAGAAGACAGGGACGTGACGTAGTAACGGATAGTGGATACATTTTTGTAGAAACTATGTCAAACTAGGACAATAAAGCTTTTATATCGACTTTCCCAAAAACGACGGAGGTTCTCAACTCGGAGCATTTTTTAACACTCTAACTTCCATAATTAGATAGAAAAATGAATAAATAATAATTAGTAGGTATTAGCATATTAGACAACTTACGTGGCAATTAATTACAATTAGTGGTAAATATTTACACACAACTTTAAATCAAAAATTACCTGCAGCTACACTATCAGATATCATTAGAAAAATTGAACAAAAGCGTAAATGGAAGTTAAGCATAAAACGCGATGGAACTGGTAGCGCGGCACTCGTAAACTTGCGCGTCATTTGCTTTCTGCCGCTATAACTCCGAAAAGGCTCACATTTTCTGATCCCAAATGTCTCTCCCGAACAAAAGCCTAAACTTTAATCCCAAACAAATGACTTCGACTGTAATAGCTATCGATTTCGCATTTTGTTTTATGTTTAACCACTGTAATTCATTTCGTTCAGTTGGCAATTACAAATAAAGGTTGTATAATGTATATGCTTGTTTTTAAAATGACGCCATAAGTACAACAAAGTAAAAAGTATATATTTTCATATTCAGTTTATAGATAGAAGAACAAAAGCATAGTGATTTGGAAGTTAAACAATGTAGATTTCTAAGGCTATAGCACACACACACTATTTTATATGGTAATGGAGTTTCATTCTTATAAGTGTAAGCCTAAAAATGGTTGGATCAGCTTTCGGGCTCTTGTTTGAAATGATCTCGTGGAGTAAACAAATATTTGAAAATAAATAAGGCTTTATCGTTGGTCCCGGCTCGGCGCGTCCCACAATATTCTCAGAGGCAAGGCGACTTCGTCAGGAGAGCACAATTTATGGCCAGACATTATTTTTGTCAAAACCACTCAAAGACTTCATGTCTTGACGTAGTGAAGATGTTATTACCAGATTTTCGGGGAACTTTGTATGATTGCACATATAAGAACTTAACTAATGTAATTAAAATTTTATACCTACTGTACTTATCAGCATTATAATAGATACATTAAGGCTATGCTAGAGCATTAAATTTATATTGTAAGTTGAAACCATGTTGAAACGTATAGTTTTGTGACAACGTTGTTATAGACTACAAGCCCGCATAGGACAAAAATATGGGTCAAATGAACCACCATGGGACATATCTAGAACGATAGCAGAGTAAAAAATAATAAGATTCATCACTATGCCGTCACTTGTAAGCTGTCCAACTGAGTGCAGATGAGAATTGAAAAGTACAGGTAGACTCGGTAAATTTTGGTCATATATTTTTGTACGGCATTCTTAACCATCGATAGATCCATTAAAAATAATAAGAAACCGCTCAGTGCCGTACAAAAATGTGGGTCCACCAAGTCGGAATTTTTATTTAATTTCCGAGAGTTACCGGGGGTAAATTTGGTCATTTGACCATGTACGGCATCTGTGTCATACTATTGCTATACTGCTTTTAATCCATTATTCCGCAACGCCGTACAAAAATCATGGGGACAAGGGGAAAAAATCGAGAGTTGTAATCCCCTCTCTTTCCCCACTCCAGGGGGTCATTTGACACAACACGAAATAAATTTATTTTTAAAGTATTTTATGCATAGATAATATTTTTTCATGTGCCGTACATTTTCGTTGGTTCAAAGGGGAAAAATCTGAAAAAGAAAAAAATCCATATAACGAAATATTTGCTTTATATTTTTATAATAAAATATAAATATACATTAATATTAAGAAGCTCGAGGTGGTTAATTATCACCTTGGAAAGTCGGAGTCAGGTGGAATGGACTCCGTTAAATTGATGAACTAATAAAAAAGCTATGAACGAAAAGATGTGAATTATATGCAATCAGTCCATGAATACAGGTAAAGTCACAAGCAAATGCTAGATATATATACATATTCAAAATGTACAAGTAAAGCGCTTTCAAGTGATACCAAACACTGCATATTTATGTGGGGATGGTGTAAATAAAAACGCCAAATTAGCCCAATCAGTTTATTTCCCAGACACCGAACAAAAATACATTTTTAACAATCCTCCATTTCTTTCCGTACCGTGACACCAAGTCAAGTCCTAGACAAACATCAATCTACAGACAACATATCCACAGAGTAAATAATAGAAAAACACAGACTAAAAATAAAGCTTATTATGAAATACATCTTAATATTTTATCCTATTCCCACACGGTCATCCTGCAGAATCATCTGTCCCAGATGAGTCAACAGTCGCTACCCATGGCTTCATCATATCAGCTGAGCTTGAGCTTCTTTCTCTTTTTATAATTCTTATTGTTATTATTTTCATCTTGTATATTCTGAATATTTGCTTTCGCCATCCTTCTTAGTTCTTCACGGTCGTTGTAATTTCTATTTATTAATTCCTCAGTTTTAACACAACCAAAATGTCCGTTTTCATGATGTTTTCTTATAATTTCATTTTTTAAATCAAGCGAGGTAAACATTTTAGCATAAGTTAATCTGTCTAATTGATCTTCAATGAGTGGTAGTGGATATCTTTCTTTAATAATTTTCTTATTCAATTTCCTGTAATCAACGCACAATCTATAGTTTCCATTCTTCTTTTTTGCAAGCACAATTGGACTAGCATAATCAGACTTACTTGTTTTTATTATTCCTTCATCAAGCCATTCTTTAATCTGTTTGTCAACAATGTTAAGCTCCAAAGGTGACAATCGTCGTGGATTCTGATAAACTGGTACATCATCGGTTAATAATATTTTAAGTTTTACATTTGATTCTTTAGTACATCTTTTGGGGTTATATTCTTTTATAATATTCTGTATTTTATTCTTATATTCTTTGTTTTCAATATTTGTGATATCTTCATTTTCATTCTCTAGCATTGTAAGGTGTAATATTCTTGTTGCAGTGATAGTTCCAGCCTTAAAATTGATTTCTACTTCTTTCAGTACAGGATTTCCTAATATAATGTTGACAGGGATAGCGCCATCATCAACAACATAAAATAAAGTTTCAAAATAACAATCATCAATTTCAATTTTTGCTGTGAAAGATCCTTTTGTATAAATTTCCTTTTCAGCTATTCCAGTTAAAGTCTCTGTGGTTCCTGAACTATAAGATAACAATTTTTCACCTTGAATCTTCCTAAAATAAGACATAATTATTAAATTAGCATCGCTTCCGGTATCAATCAGGGCTTCTACATCAATATTGTTTATTTTCAGCTTCTTAAAAGGTCTCACATCAATATTATTCTTAGTTGACATAATTTCCAAACTCTTCTTTATACTTTTAGAACATTCAGTTGATTTATGGCCAAACAAGTTGCATTTAAAACATTTAATGCCTTTAGTACAATTAGGCGACTCATGATCTAAATCTCCACAATTGAAACATCTCTTTACTCTTAATGTTTTTTGAATTTTCATGCCAATGGACTTTGATACTGAATTACTTTGAATCTTATTAGGTGAATAATATGATTTTTTCTTAATTTCTGAATAAATGTCTAACTTCTTTCTGAATTCTTTAATGTTACAAGCGCCATATAAAATATTTTTGTTGGACTCACTGTCTTTAATACCGTCGATGACATATTCCATCAGGGCTTCATCTTCAACATTCCCAAGTACTGCAAGTTCCTTCATATGTAAAAAATATTGCTGATGAGTCTCATTCATCTTCATCCGGCGTGTTGAAAGTCTCTTGTGAACAGTTGCACTGTTCAACTTCTTACCAAATTCCTCGCGGAGCTCAGACTTAAGTGTATCCCACGTGGTGGTCCCACTTAGTGAACGTGAAAATAGCTTGGCGGTCCCCGTGAGGAGCCGCTTCGAAAATATGAGTTTTTCTAATTCGCCCCATTGCATTAGAGAGGAAACGTCTTCAAATTCTTTTATGAAAGTTTCGACGCCATAAGCATCATCACCCGAAAATGGCGTCATTGATTTTTCTAAATCAGTAAAGGAAATACGCGGCGATGGTTCACCATAATCATCATCATCCTTTAATAGTCGTTTCGGCGGCATGTTGAATAATGTAAATAATAAGTTTTATATAGTCTTCAAGTCGTAATCGTACAATCATAAGCTTCTTTAAATCTTAGTCTTCTTAGTTCATAATTCGTAAAGTCTTAATCTGGTTTAATCACCGCAATCATAGTCTTCCGCTGTTTTTCTTTATTCCACCATCCCGGACGAGCCCCCAAATTATGTGGGGATGGTGTAAATAAAAACGCCAAATTAGCCCAATCAGTTTATTTCCCAGACACCGAACAAAAATACATTTTTAACAATCCTCCATTTCTTTCCGTACCGTGACACCAAGTCAAGTCCTAGACAAACATCAATCTACAGACAACATATCCACAGAGTAAATAATAGAAAAACACAGACTAAAAATAAAGCTTATTATGAAATACATCTTAATATTTTATCCTATTCCCACATTTATCTTAACTTTATTTTTTTACTCTGTATGTTTTGTCCGCTAGAGGGCGCCACATTAGATTTTGTGAAACCCCATATAGCCTTTAGCTAGCTGGTCGTTGGTTATCCAGTGAACAATTCAGACGCCTCTAATGATATGTCATTTGTCGAATTCTGATAAGTAGTTAAGAAGTTACGAGGGAATAGATGAACATACATACATGACCTGTAAACAACCATAACCCTCCTTTTGCTTTGCCGTAGTTGGGTAAAAATATGTTAATGCCGTACTGTATCAAATGGCCATAAAGCACTCTTAAAATTGTAGCTTTCGTCGCTTTCATCAGCCTAAAAGATGTGGTCTGCACAAAAATGTACGGCATCGTTTTTTCCTAATTTATCTATGTTAATACTATTTAAAACAACGGATAAAGTGTAGAAAACTATTATATTTCATTAATCTACGATGTTTAAACTTTAACAAAATTTCTGGTTTTGCATTTCTCTATAACTTTTTTTAGAACGGTTTCTTTTGAACGGCAATACTATACAACAATTGAATTTTACAATATCATGTTAAAAAAAAAGTTCCCGTACAGGGTCAAATGACCTTACAGCTCTTTATATCAAGAATTCGATGAAATTAAGATGATTATTGGTATACATTTAAAAGAACAATTATTTTTTGACGGCATTGCTTTTAATAGTACTTTTGAGTGCTAGATAATGTTTTGGAACCGAAGCCGTACTTAGTCAAATGACCCCCTGGAGTGGGGAAAGAGAGGGGATTGCATCTCTCGATTTTTTCCCCTTGTCCCCATGATTTTTGTACGGCGTTGCGGAATAATGGATTAAAAGCAGTATAGCAATAGTATGACACAGATGCCGTACATGGTCAAATGACCAAATTTACCCCCGGTAACTCTCGGAAATTAAATAATAATTCCGACTTGGTGGACCCACATTTTTGTACGGCACTGAGCGGTTTCTTATTATTTTTAATGGATCTATCGATGGTTAAGAATGCCGTACAAAAATATATGACCAAAATTTACCGAGTCTACCTGTACTTTTCAATTCGCATCTGCACTCAGTTGGACAGCTTACAAGTGACGGCATAGTGATGAATCTTATTATTTTTTGCTCTGCTATCGTTCTAGATATGTCCCCTGGTGGTTCATTTGACCCATATTTTTGTCCTATGCGGGCTTGTAGTCTATTAGCATTGAGATCGGTTTCATCATGCCACCAAAAACGCTTTTTTAGCAAACTGAAAGGATAACCGCATTGCCATTTGCAAATTTAGGCTCATGGTGTATGTATTCCCGGTGTTTAAAGTCATAATACCTAATTGATTTGTATGACTATTCACAATATTGCACTGATGACTGAAATATCAAAATTATTTTTGATCGAACGAAAGTTTCAACAGCGATGGGTGCTTTACCTTTTTAATAAGTTTACGAAATTCGGTGTTTGATGTGATTCATTTTTTCTATTACATATTAATAATGGATCATATTGATTGATATCTATTATGCTCTACTAAATATTAATTAAGAAAAAAAACCTATTCAAAAATACCTGTACCGTAACTTTAGTTTTATTAATAATATTAAATATGAATTACAGTACAGGTGTTAAGTTAAATATGGCTGCCTCTGGCGCTAATAACACTCGTAAATATGAGTTGCTTTTGATTTAAATGTTGGTTTTGTAGGGAATGTCGCAGCCTGAGTATGCAACAAAGTTCTAACTGAAAAAAATAATTTTGTTTTCATACAACCACAAGGTAAATAAAGCTTATTTGGATAATTTTTTATAAAAGGTTAAAAGTTAAAACATTAATCTATTTCAAAGTTTAAAATATGGTCGGTAAAATTTTATATAGTACCTACTGATAAAAGTATAAAACTAAGGTATAAACATTACCGTATAAAACGATATGTTCAAATGAGAGGAGTTGTGATAATATTGTGTAGGTAGGTAGGCAAATAAGTACCTGATAGAAATTATTTTTGACATTTCCTAAATCTCGATACTGTCATAAAAATAATGTTATTTTCTTAGAAGTTTTTATCTAAGCGCATATTTTATCTCTGATTTGGATATTAGGTACCTACTAGGTATCTTATCTTAGATATTTACAATAGCTTGCAATTTGGCGAGTTAAAATAAATCTTACCTTGGCATGGCTTCGCTCGGGTTCATATAAGATAAAAAGCATAAAAGATAAAGTAGAGAAAGTGTATGTTTGTGTGAATTAAAAAAGAAACTCGATCAAGATGTACCTATAAAAAAAAACGATCGAGCATTGAGACTAAAATGGAGACTAACAACTTATCAATAATTCTTTCCTGTAAAGTAGTAGGTAGGTATGTAAGTAGTAGAATAAATTACCGTATACCTGTGCCGTATACGCATATCGGTGTGTTTACATAAGGAGTAAAATACGAGGACACCTGCGTTTAATAAACAATAGTCTGTGAACAGCTTTCAATAGTTCGCTCATAATTTATTTCCCGGCTTTGCGTTGCTTTGGAATCGCTTAGAAATAATAAGACAACTCAACCAAGTTTGGAGTTTCACAATTGGTGTGTGAGAAGCGGGCAGGCACCCTTTTAAATACGAACTTTGCTCATTAATTAAATAAACGACGTGCATCGCAAGCTAAATGGTGTCGATTAGAAAATATTCTTAATTATAGATTATGTTGAATTAACAATGTGTGAAAGAACAACAAATTATATTAAGATAAAATATTGTTTATATGTATATCGATCGATATCACTACTTTGATATCATCGAAGATATGTGAATTTTCGTCACCTGTAAGAGCTTTATTGGTAAGAGCATAGAGTCATTGATGATTATATATTTTTATAAACATACGTTATAATCAATTATAATATGTGTAGATAACTAAAAACTTACAAATAATTATTATAACTATTTAGTTGTAAAATATTTTTCCTTTGGAATTCCCTATATTATACATTTTAAACAAAATCTTATTTAAAACATAAAATGGTTTAACCAGGTTGGTTAGAACGATAAGATTTTAAATTATGTAAAAGATTTAACAAAGAGGGAAGTTTGTGGTCGTAATTGAATTTCCGCAGCAGTATAAGGTGAACTGAAATACCAGTAGTTCAGGAACGTGTAGGAAGGTGACCTAATGAGGCATAAATTCGAGAGCCTTCCAGGGGCACTCGGAGTTCAATCTAGATTTTCAACTTTGCGTAGTCTGTATTAAACTTAAGTCATTTATGAGAAGGGATTTTTATTTTTATATTAATAAAAAAACAGATTTGAAATAAAAATAGGTATGTGGTATGTAGATTACGATGGTGCGAATGTAAAACTAATATTGTAATACTGTAGTAAAACTATTCGTCTATTAGGTACGCTTTCACGTCTGAACTACTGAAACAATTTTAATGAAATTATTTAGTGTCATAGAGCTGGTGAGATTTAGGTTAGATAGAAATATTATTTTCCTTTGTTAAGAAGAAGACTCTAGAGTCTAGAGACTCTAGATGGTTTGTAGAATAAATGATAATTTTTTTATAAAAATATCCATGGTTTTAGACCATTAAACTAAAATTGAGTTCGTGTTTAAAACAATGAGAATAAATTATTTAAGTGGCTTTTACTTTGAAAGATTTACTACAGCAAGAAAATATGCAATTGTAGCCGTAGCTTACATATACTTTTTCTCACTGTAGTTGACAGTTGCGCTCTAACAAGTTAAAAGGACATAAAATAAAACAAATTATACTAGAACAGACAACCATTTTACATGAATTTGTTGTCTTTGCTATAATGTTTACTTTTTATCAATTTTGTAAGAAATTAAATGTTGGTAAAGTTATTAACCAGATTTTTACATCTATATCTAACCACTCTTGTGTTATATTTTAACGTGTTAACATAAGCCACTTAAATAAATGATGCCATTGAATTAGACTAACATTTGTCGTACATTTGTTTCATTGGTAGCGTTAAGCTTGACATATTGAGTGGTCGGTAATTTGAATTATATATATGATATCGTTGTGGTATCGGATGTTATACCAACATAAAGAGCATCATTAATTACGACTGATTCAGTTGCAATGATATACATATAAGCAATTAATTTTAATGACCCCGATAGGTATATTAAAATGATTGCTATTTTTCGGAATGTCGATATTATAATTTGAGTTTAAATATAAATCGTAGGAAAATGATTGGCCATAAAGAATTATATCATAGGTGATAAGAAGATATTTGTGTTTTAAAAAAATTGTTTCCGCGATATATTAAGATTAGATAAAGACTTAAATAAAGATGTTTTTTTTTACGATTATAAATAAAACCTTCGCAACTAATTAGCAATTATTCAAAAGTAATTAAAAGGAGCAAAGTTATAAATTAGAGAAGTTTATAACTTTCCTTGTTTACCTCAAACAATACTTAATTAATTGTGTATTTTTAAGAACGTTTTTTGTTTAATTGGGGTTAATGTTTAATGAAATTCAGTGTTGCTATTATTAAAAAATTAATATCAATAAAAGTATTTTAAAACTATAAATGCTCAGTGATAATATTGTAGCATATTGTAGTATCTTATTTAATGGAAGTCGAGTCGATGTGATTTCACAAAGAACTTCTTGAAAACTCATTTTCGTCTTAGACTGGAGTTGACAAACAGGCGTACGAACTGAGCTGACTTATACTAAGTGAAAAGTAATCAAAGCAAGTTGATTTTGCTTCACTTATAGCGACTAATATTAAACAGGAAGTATTTCTTTACAACACGCTAGAATATTGAAAAGTATCTGGTTCCTTTGAGGTATATATTACCAATATTTTATGCTCTACAGTTTGTCAATTAACTCGTATCCTACCTATCGTTAAAGTGCTTAAATATACATGCTCGGTTAAGTAGCCTTTGAGGTATAATTATGAAGTTCAATATACTTAAGTATTACCTTTTAGTTTCATGTATCCGTAGTCCACATATTATATTACATAGTCTACATTGCTACCAGTATTATTATAAACCCGTGGAAAATTTCAAACATTGTAACTAATATAAAATAAATGAGCGTTTTCAATATCTGATATTACTTCAATAAGAACCGTGTGCTCCTGTTAAATGAAACAATACATAGAGTCTCGTAGCATTTTCAGCATCTGTGAACACTATGCATAGAAGGTATTAAGAAATTCGCAGTCACGGATGTCTTGGCAATTTTAAGAAAAACTTTAATAAAACTCAGTTTAATATAAAACCATGGAACTTAGGTACTTTATTTAAAGAACGTCTGTCATTTTAGTTCATCAGAATTGGTAAAATCACGGTAAAATAAATAATGTTAGTCTTGATAGTATAATCATCTTGAAATGAGGTCCTTATTTAAAGCTTCTTTGGAAAGGTTTTGTTTAGCTTTGAGATTATAGGATTAAAGGATTTTCTCATATAAGTAATCTGAAAACTCAACCGCTCGATGGAAAAACAAAGGGACCTGCAAACAGCTACCTTTTTTATGATAAGATCAATAAAAGCATAATTTAAAATTTTCTCAACATTATATTAATGCTATATCAAAAGACATTCGTTTTGTATCGAGTGCAGATTCAGAGCTAAACGCCAATTCAATTATAAGAAGCTGTAGCGGAATTCACTAATAAAATTGCGATTGTCGATCGAATAAAAGGACAATGGAAGTAATGAAAATGCACTATTCGTTGGATTTAAACTTCGTTACAGTTACCTACTTCTTGTACAAAAAGTACCCGTATCTGTTACAACGGTAAACTTAGGTTTTTAATTAAACTTGGGAATTAATTATTTAAAATAAAGTTCAAAATATATAGTTGGATAACACAAATTTCTATTTTAAAAACTATATTCCTGAGTCTTTTACTTCGTTTGAATTATGGTTAAACGAACAACCTGCATTTACGTTGCTTCCTTGAAAGAAATCTTTTAAGGTTTTAAAAGCCGGTAAAGGAACGCTCCACGCTGTATCTATCAAGTAAATAAGTGGTATCTAGGAAATGTTTCCAATAAATAAGGCTTTTTGGCTATTCAATTTTAGAATGTAATTCAGAGCAACTATTTTGACTTACATACATCCTTACTCTATACATAAAACTTTATAGATACACAGCCTCTATAATTCTATGGAGAGCTATATTAATCTCATATCTTATGTCCCAGCTTTTTATCGACTTTACGATGGGGCGAGCGTAACAGAAAAAAAACGTGAAGGATTTTGATTGATGGTGATTTTACGTCATATAAAAATGATTAAAGGTACGAATTGGGGATGCAGGTCGCCATGTCGGCTCTCGGAGGCCAACAAACGGTGACGGGCGCGAGGGAACCATTTCATTTCCTTTTGCACATATTCACGAGGCGACGAACAATATCTCAGTAACAATAGCTTCGTAATTTGGACGAGATGGCGCCCGCGGGACAATACGTCAAGTGACTCATTATTGTGGAAAACTGCTTCGGGCAGAAAAATCATTTTCCTTACCTCGAGTATCGTTCCTGAATAATGTGCAGTGAGCGCTTGAATTGGAGGAGTAATGTTACACTTCGTTTAATTTATTATTCTTACGTTATATTATGTTGCATCTGTATGGCATGGAAATAATGTATTCTAATGGTTGTATAATAGTTTACACAATGTTTAAAGTAAGAATGAATTGTTGAATATTAAATGAAACTTATTTAGACCAATCTTCTCTGATGGTCTTCTCCATGGCTGTCTACAGACTACATTTAAATGTGTAAGGATCAATGAAAATATGCTATTAGTATAATTTAATTCGGTTATTATTTATTAATATTAATATCTACGTATATAGATGCATACTACACTACTAGCTGCTAATTAAGGGGTGATCCATGCACAATTTAATCTGCGCCACTTTACGCGTTATACGGTTACTAGGTTGGCATTGAATCTGCAGGTAACCTGCCAAAAGCTTTTGTAATTAGTCAACCCATGACACCGTGATAATGGCTGGACATGCGCTTTGCTAGCACACTACGAGATATGTAGGCTTCGGAGAATTTGAATGACCTGTTTGGATTTGGGACAGGACAAGTTAAGCCACGAACAAACTCTGTTTGTATATGTATACTTAAAAAAAAATTTTAGCTCCATACAAAAAAATACATACAAAATTATATTTGTTGGCATAAAGCCAGAGTCGACGACAGATGACGTTAATGCTTATTCTGAGAAAACCGCTTGAGGACAAGAAACAAGACCAAATACAATTAAAACAAATAAAATTCTTAAACAATGTTAATAAACAATTATAAAGCTCAAACAATTTCCGGAATGTATAATATGTTCTCTTCTTTCTCCAAAATTACGTTAAATTTTGAATGTATTGTTCGTGTATATTCATAATATTATGTACGTCAAATCTATGTGTATCTATGTAATGACATTTATTCATTAAAAAGTTTTTTGTTTCGTGTTAATTTTGTTGTAAGCTTAACAACAACAAGTCAAAATTATACATAAAAATTCCACTACACAAATAGATTGGATGTTTGTTGAGGCAAACAGTAGCTGCAAGCTGTAATTAGCCAACCCTTGTCGCCTCGACAAAAGGAGGCGGGTCTTTGAGGTGGCCTCGATGACGTCACAATGACATGCAATGCGCGTCGTGATGAAAATCTCTCTCTTTGTTACACATTATGAGGACTAAAAGCCGTAATTATTTGAATCCCGAAACAAAAGATTTTCCATATTGTAACGAGAATGTCGATGCGAAATGTAAAGGTAGATATTAATATTTGTTGGAAGAGTTGAGTTGGTAGAACATTTTTTTTGGTTACATTTGTGAAACCGATTTCTATAGATAACAATTTTGCCTCGCAATGTCTAAGATTGAAATCTACATTTTTATTAAAATGTAAGCTATTTCTCTGCCCTACATTTTGATAACATTGCATTACTGAAGTGAAGTAATTGAAATAGCTTTAAATTTTAATAAAATAATTATGGAGAGATATTACTAGAAAACTTATTATGCACGGTAATTTTATTTATCTTTGAAAATGCAAACTTGTGTTCAGTATAGCTCAAGTTCAGATTCGAGGAACACAATATCGAATAACATTGTTTCGTGGCAATGCTGGAAACAGTAATTGAACGTCTCCTTTGTGATTAAATGTATTCTTGTTTAACGTCTGATTATTATCACATTTCTTCAGCCATTTGTTATAAAACTCTTGTGTTTATATTTATTCTTCCTTTATTTTTTGATGTGGCATCATTATATCCTATAAAGTATAAGTGTAATTTCAAAAGAATACTTCTGTTATATTTAATAAGTAGATATTTAAATGCTTACGAAGAGCAGCAAAAATAAAATGGTATTTCATTAATTTTCTACAATATAAATCTTTTCTGTTATAACATTCTATTTCGATTACGTCCAAGTTTCGTAACGAGTCTGGCTTGTGGATTCGAACTGCTCCCGGTAAATGTTGGGACCCGAAACAAACATAATTATCTCAAGGCGGGTAATCGAATCAGAGTCTTAACTTGGATACGCGGAAAGTTTTTATTGTATTAAAAGATACTGTTTCGTCAATTGAACCCTTGTGTGAACTTGAATGTCGTTTATATTTTGCTGCCGAACTCGTAATGCGAACTACGGCGTGATATGAAAAGATGAGGGCGTAGGAAATAGGTTTGCGGTAGATTGATAGAGAGCCTTTTCTGTCATGACGTCACGTACCGGCACGAATATGGTTTGAACGGTTCTGAGTTTTTCGAACATCCGATGTGATTTGGATTTGCAAGAGTGATGGGCTGAGTTTTTCGGGGATGTTGGCGTTCATCGCTATATACCTATTTTTTTTATAAAGGGGCAGGTAATGCGCAATTTTATTTAGGCTTTATCATATCCAGTGTTAAATTTTATTTGAACACGTTTAATTTTGAAACATTAAAATCATTTATATTTTATATGACTTTGACTGACCGGTTCGCTTGGTTGGTCCATTCTGCTGCATTCCAAGCTAGAGCTGTAGAGGTCGTGGGTTCGATTCCCACCCGGGGCAAATATTTCTGTGATGAAATGATGTTTGCCCTGTGTTTATCTATTTATGTATTTATTAAAAATTATAATATATGTATGTTTATCAGCCATCTGATTTCCATAACACAAGCGAAAGCTTAGTATGGGATCAGATCGGGCCGTGTGTGAAAATTGTCCTGAAATATTTATTTATTTATTTTATGTTTGGTTATAGAGAACGGTTGTTGCTTCTGCGCGTCTCCTGGTTTCACCCGGGTGGACCTGGACAGACCCCGGTATACTAGTAGGTAGTATACAGATTTCCTTTTTTCTCACACGAAACTAACAAATAACAGTATTGAACATTCTTCTTCAAAATAAGCTTTAATAATATAGAACTGAGAATACACGAGGACATGTTATTTCCAAACTTATGATAACTTCAAATATTGAATTTCAACATTTGGCTGAATAGCGAAAAACGCGAGTGATTTCGGCATTCTAATGCCGGTATATCTCTATTGAGTATATTTTTCTATTTGCTTGCGTGCAGGCTCAGTCGACGTGATTTATGAATAAAATTGTCCCAGTCATATAGAGTGTGTGTGAGCGAATATTTTGAGCTATATAACTGTGTCACACATCTCATTTATCAGTCGGTTTTGATGGGTTCCAAACCGTTAGCGCTGTGACGCATGCATTTATTCCCTCACCATTTTTAACCCTTTTTTAATCTTTCCCGAATCCTTTTTTTCCATTCCAATGAAATATGTTTACGGTCAAAACCAATTTTGGGGTTCACATAAAGCTCTTACCGTATTGAAATAGAAAAAAAGATAGCGCAGACACTACAGCATAATATGACTGTGGTATGAAATCAGGTCAAACCTGGCTTTCAACATATTGAAAGCATACTCTGCTATTTTCACGAAATAATCCGTTAGTTTCCTGTCAAACCTAATGTTTTCGAGAACAGATGAAACGTAATTTCTATAGAAGATTGTTGTGTGAACAAGACCGTGTGCTGCATCATACGCCAGGCTCATTTCGTCCATTGTCTTCGCAGCGAGTAATGAAAAATTCGGTTTCATTCTTGTTGCGAGCGCAGTAGGATATATTGCTAGTTCCGTGCATTCCACATAAAGGAAACTCTCAGATAAGCCGCTTTTATTTGAAAACTGGCCGTTTCCTGGGTTTTATTTTGCCTTTCTTAATGAAGAAATGATGTGAAGAGCTCGGAAAGATTGTACAGCTTCATTTGTTTGCTCGTTTTAATATTTTGTTTTGTTAACAAACTTGACTATTTCTGTGAAGTCTGTCCAATAATGAAATCCTGGAATATCATATTTCCGTGCTCTGACAACAATGGGAACTCGCAATATAGGTAATAATGGAGTGGCAGAGCAGGAAGGAATAACATAGTACGGATCATGTTACAGCATCTTGGCCTTAAGGACGACTATTTGAGAGTCGGCAGGTTTTTATTTATGATAAGTAATTAGATAAGCTATATACTTTTAACTTGCATGCTTTAACTTTTAAATGTGAAGCAAATGAAAAATTTAAGGGTAGGTTCCCAAACCTACGTATTTTTTCCTAAATATTTGCAAATTTAAGTATCATATCACCCCAAGCTCTTTTTCTTCCTTGTTAACGGTTCTTTGGAATTAAAGAGATTGTTGAAAAATACTAGACTCGTGTTGATTGTTTTCTAAACTTGTTTAGTGAAAATTGTCTTTATAATAATGAAAATCACAACGACATACGACAGTTAAAATACTTAAGTCCTATCCTGAATTAACTTCTTGTTTCTTTATTTGTATTCTAAAAATAATCCATCTTGCGTAAACCGAAAAAAATGTAGGCTGTTTATTTAATTTTGCTTTTTGTTTATCTACTGGATATTATTTGATAATGTTTACCTTTAAAAAAGTGTTAGGTCATCCTTCATACTTTCCACTTTGGAAGGGTGGGTTAGCGTCGAAATCAATATAATCTGAGTGAGGTATATATGATAACAATATATATAATGCTATTATGGTATTAGTAACCACAATCATTCAATACGATTTTTTGTGATAGATCATGACTTATGTACGTAGGTAATCTTCTTCTTCTTCTTATATATAAAAATGAATCGCAAAATGTGTTGGTAAGCGCATAACTCGAGAACGGCTGAACTGATTTCGATAATTCTTTTTTTATTATATTCCTTGAAGTACGAGGATGGTTCTTATGTAGAGAAAACGTAAACATGTACCACGGGCGAAGCCGGGGCGGACCGCTAGTTTTTAATAAATTAATTAAATAATATGTAACTGTAAATGTTTAGCAAGATAAACTACTTCAAACATAGATAAACATATCGTAGTTAATAAGGCATTCTTAAAAAACTTACCTCGCGAGATTCTAAAACTGAAATTTAGGAAATCACTAACCAAAATTTAGATGATGATGCCAAACATCGAGAAGATTTATTATAGAAAGGCCGCAAAAACAAGTGCTTGCCATCCTCCATCACTCTCATATTTCAATGGGAAAGAAACACGACCGGATGGATATCAGACGGAGAGAGGGAAATCCATCATATAGCGTAGGTATACCTATTCATCTTATCATCTATACAGGGAATATAGTAAACTGAAGGGAAAGTACTTTCGATACAGTAGATAAAAAAGAAAACATATTTTTGAAGAGAAAAAAAAAAAAAAATTCCAATTCGCTTGCACACTCAGTAATAGATCCGGTAAAATCATTCAAACTTGATAAATAAAATGAAGTTAAGTTAATTTTAAGTTCAATTCTTCAATTTTAGTATTGTAATTGGATGTGACCAAAATTATAATTTTTAGTGTACAACGATAACCTTATTATTACGTTCACGAAGGCTAAAATTGCTTAATATGACACAAAGTACAATCATATTTTTACATCAAAAAAAGTAAATTTACCAAACATCGATAACATGGAATGAGCGATTATGTGTCATACTTTATGATTGCTTCAGTACATTTTTGATTGCAGTACCCATGTATTAATTTGCATGTAAGTATTATTCTTTACCAATGAGCAATGACTCTAGGTAAAATTGTATATATTGCTAATTAGTGAACACTGTTAGTATATTGTGTTAAAATTGTTTGTTGTATTTTTTGTATAATTAAATCTTATATATAAAAATGAATCGCAAAATGTAAAAGGTAAGCGCATAAATCGAGAACGGCTGAACCGATTTCGAAAATTCTTTTTTTATTATATTCCTTGAAGTACGAGGATGGTTCTTATGTAGAGAAAACGTAAATATTATGTACCACGGGCGAAGCCGGGGCGGACCGCTAGTTATAAATAAAATAGAAACTACTAAACCGATTTAAAAAATCTGTCACAGGAAGAAAGCGGTATTATCCCTATTTAATCGGGTCTTTATAACACACGGGAGAGCGGATAGTAGTTATAAAACATAAATAGCTATACTGAGTACTGGATCTCCATATTAAAAACCTGATCAAGAAGATTACGCGTTAATTAAAAACAAAGACGATAATGCCTTGCATCGCTTATATCCCCGGTAAGCAAGCATGCAATTATTATATTAAAACCCATATAATCAGTGCACAAATCAAACACCGCCTGTTTGTCCAGACCACGTTCGCGACTGAATTGTCAGCCGCTGGGAAAGTTTTCAGTTATTTGTCAGTGAGTAAGTAACGTTTTACAAGACTAGTAGGAACTCGCTACAAACTATGTTAAGGAAATGGATTACGTACATCAGGACTTTGTCCGTTCCGACTTTGCATGTACGTGAGCTGAGGGTATTCGAATCGAATTTAGAGGAATATTTAAATTTTGTGTGGATTTTGTTTTGTGTGGTCCAGGGTTGGATGTTATACAGACGTGTTTGCAATTCTGTGCACAGCTAAAGATTGACTAGGTATTTATATTTTCTTGCTTTTATCTTTTTTTATTCTAAATCATATGTTTTTCCTTGAATGCCGTTAAAATTTCAGGATGTTTTGGTTTATTGCTACTTATTTTGTAAATGGTATGTCATTAAAATAATTTTATTTCTAATTTCGATTTTCTTAACTTATTGACATAATATGCGGAGTGCTGGTATCGTAATATTACTTGAAATAAAAAGGGGGGAAACGAAATTGTAGTTAGACTATTATTAGGAAATTTCTAAGTTTAATCATCCTTACACTATGAAATAGCACACTTACTTAATATTGCAAGCATATGCTGACTACAATCCATTCAGACTCCACGCAACTCTGGGCAACTCTTAAAGTTAGCAAGCTAGTTAGTCTAAAGGAAGTCAATAAAATATCACTTGTATCATTAAAGTATACGTTATTGAAGAAACTTATTGGTTTGCCAACTCTAACAACGTTCTTGTACAAACTCTATGTATGATGTTTCTATCAGATTGATGAAATAGTTAAATTCCTTGTGCACTAAGTAATGTAATTTAAATGATTTTAAAATTTTCAGTTTACGAAATGTAACATAAAAATTTTATTGATATTATATTTAAATTTTAATAACAATTTAGAACTATGAACCGCTATTGTGATATGTGCATTATCTAGTCTCAAGTGAATTCATATACAATTTTAGATATAAGATCTATGCTATAGCCTTCAACCACCCTCACGGCGGTTGAGTTTACTCATAACAAATTTTAAAGTTTAAAAACGTAGCAAGGAACCTCAAGATTGTGAAACTTTCGAGATTATGTATCTAAGCGCAATATCTAACAACTTTAATTAAAACATTCCCTCCAATATTTTCTACTTTCAAAGCGGGCATTGGAAAGTTTTTATGTTTATTCGAAAAAGTACATTTCAAATTAAACGTCTGTTTGGAAGTGAAACGTTTATGCCTGTTGGAGTTTCCTTTTCAAACTTAGCCGATACAAAAAGCTTTTACTTCAAATGGCTTCTGTAAAGTAGTCGATTAACCAAGGCGAGCCGGACGCTTGCGCTAGATCGCCTTCCTGTGTTGACACAAGGAATCCATGACATAAATCGCCATTACTGGTTCATTCAGAATTTCGGTTTCGAATATCCGATGGGTGCACAGCTGCTTATTTATTATATTATCGTCTCTTTAACACTTTATGATTACAAGAAAATGGCTTAAACTTATGGTATGGTACATGCTCTTTTTTCCTTTATATTGATAAATTTACTATATCGATAGCTGACATCGGTCAGTGTAAAACGTCCTATCAAACGTGCTCTCGACACCTGTTTTTTGTCGCCTGTGTGGATATATCACGGGTACAATATTTATAGTCGGTATTTTACCCACTATCGAAATACGGTTTGAACGTGACAATTGGATTGGATAATTTTTATGAATGTTCGAGAAGTTATGCGAGATTACGTCGGAATGATCGGCCCTGGAGGTCGGCCAAGCGCCTCCAGCAACAATGCGCTGCCAAAACCTCACTGATCGATGACCGAAGGAATTTGCAGCTCGATTTCCGAATATAGATAATATTGCTATGCATTATTGATATGCAAGTGCAGCGTCAATGTATATTTGATGTATACCTGGGATAACTTTAATTTTGTGATGCCAGAGTAGTGTGTACACTAGTGAGGTTTTAAAGTGGATTAATATTATTATTTCACGGAATAGATTATATGTTTCCATAGATACAGCCTTATTGTTGGATTAAATTAGCTTCGCTTATTCATACCGTATTATCAGACATCCACGTGCATACCCGTCGTAAAGAAGTCTATTTTATCCTGCCATTATGATCGCGTACTAAATTATTCAAAGGAATGAGTGTCTTCACAAAGGTAGCGTAAGTAAACGAAGGAAACAAAGCCATTAAAATATTCACGGAGTCGCGGAATCTAATAATGTTCAACAAGAAGCGTCATTGTATTTCGTTACGAAATATAGCAAACAACGTGAGTGAAGAGATTTTTGTGAGTACATTATTGTTTGAAATCTGACTCGATATATTTTTATTGCTTGAATAATAGACTAGTCTGTGATTTTCTAGCCGAGGCTAAAATAGTGTGCGCTCCAAAACAAAAAGGGGTGACGTGACGCGCCACGCTCGCCAAATAATTTAACTGCAATTTCAGTTACATATTCAGTCACTATTCAGTCCATTTAACAGGAACTATAATAAAAATAGCATTTGGCGGATCAAGTTGAACACAAAAGTGATTTTAGCCAAGCCAGAATGTCAGAAATTGGCCATATTTCGAACGTGTACACAGTAGGTATATTCATAACGATAACTGAATACCCAATGATTTATAATTAATTACAGACTCAAAATATGCTCGAATTAAACAATTAAATTATGAAGCAATATCACAGTCAATACACCGTAAAGTAATTATCGAAGTGTAACAATTTCTCAGTCAAATCTAAGCTCCAACTGAAATTGAAAAATGCTTAGCGATATTTTAGTTCAGATGCAAGATTGATGATGGTGTGAAGTAGTGGACATTTAACTATTAGCAGCTAGAATGATAGATGGCTACATTGTTCGCTTTACACAGATACCAAACGGTATGAAATATTTCATAGCCGGAGGGTTAAGATTATTTAAGCATTAGCTATGAGCGATTTAGCTGCTAGCTTTAGTTTATTTTCATAAGTTTTTACAGTGTTTTCTCTAAATAAAGTTATCAGGGTCATATCCGGGTCCATTATAATTTTAGGTTTAAAAAGTAATGAAAAACAAGGTACGCATAATATAATGAATTCTAAAGTAATGTAACTCATTATAATTATTAAAATAGTAGAACTAAACTTGAAATACAAAGCAGAATTTTGCTGCCTCAGAATCAGCTGCATCAAGCGGTACAGTGCGTCATGTATCTGTAAATAAGGATTTATACACTATATCACCGTGCTTTGTTCCGGTTACTTTCCGCTTTATGATATACAGGCCATTTAGAATAGTGCAACACAGATGTTTCCCCGCATTGATCTCTATGTTATCGTATTATGAATTCTTATTGTTGCGTTGGCTTTGATGTGAAATATTTGTTTGCTGTGGGGATGGTAAGCACTTTGTTTGTTTTACATGTTTCTGTTGTGGTAAGTAGTGTGAAACAAAGGATAAGAATTGTTTGAACGTATGTACATTTGTGTCTATTATATGTTTATGTGCGTTGGTCTATACATGATATTTCGATACTAATTTGAAGGGAGTTTCATGTTTGATTTATTTCATCCATAAAACATTCAAGGTTAATACTTGAAGCACGTAAATTCATAAATGTTAAAAGTATCTCTCGCTATCAAGTCACGTATCGATCTCAGTATGGGGGAGTAAGTTTGTGATTTCTTCTAACTTCAGATGAAATCTTCCAGAAATCCGGTGGGATAGCGAGACTGTTTATATTGTGCGAAAATAATGCTTATAAATCGCAACGTAAGCTACACACAGCATTAAGAACAAATGCGTTTTTGAGAAAGGGTTATAAAAATCACTACGTCAGATTCGCAGATAAAATTTTATGTTTTCACCTCCCCGAGAGGTTTTCTTTCCTGGTTCAAATATATCGCTGTGGTATATTTTTGTGGATAAGATTTACTAAAATGCGTTCACTAGCAGTTTACTACGAGTTAGTACAAGTAAAGGTTATTTCCTTTAAAATATGTACATACCTAACATGGCATTATACATTTTTTATGGTTTCATTAAATTAATCTTCGGTGAGGGTTTGACCACAGATTACCTACTAAAAAGGTCTGACTAAAATAGTGTTTAAAAAAGCTAAGCTAATGAAATGGATATTAATAAACAGATACGGGATTTTAGAGATAATTCCTAGAAGTCAAGATCAAGAAAAAACGACCACGTTGATTACATACATGTAAGCTTTCAACATAATTACCCCTCCAAGTACATCTACAAGTAAAGCAGCACAAAAAGTCGGCAAGTTAATCATTTTTTGTTCTCTCGTAAACACATCACAAGAGGACGGGTCATATATTATCCGGGAAACTTGGGTGTTTTACGAGGGCCCCGAGTGTTCGCCTGAAGTGCTGCTTCCGACCGATGTGTGCATTCGTCTACGAAACACTGCAATGTAATAATGCGCGTAATACTTGTTTGGGAAATCTACGTAGAATACATAAAAGCCTTTTTACCCGACTGCCAAAGAAGGAGGGTAATGTTTTTCGAGTGTATGTAAGTATGTATGTATGTCTTTTCCTTTGTGACCACCTGTAGCCTAAACGGCTTGATGGGTTTTGATGTATGAGGTATCGTTAGATTTGTCTTGATTACGGGAGTGTCATAGGATACATTTTATCCTAAAAGTCCCACGGGATAAAGACATAATAATATTTTTTCTAAATTTCCCTTTAAAAAAATATGTATGCGGTATCATTAGATTCATTTCAATCACGGGAGTAATTAATATAGGATACGTTTTTTCTCAAAATTCCCACGGGAACATGTTAATTCTGCGTCAACGCAAAGCAACTCATGCGTTATTGTTTTACTCTTTTTTTAGTGTGCAGTCGGGTATTTTGTTTTTTTAATAATAATTGACTTGTTCAATTTATTTCTTATAGGTTAAAGTTTACATCTTGAACTATGACCTCTAAGAGTACCTTCAGATATCTTGTTTCAAATCTCTCGAAACTAGGCTTTATTAATTTCTAAATACAAATTTAATTAGACAACAATCGAAAGGCTTCGGTTTCCTATACATCAGATACCACAAGAAATTAAGGCAATAAACGTAACAAGGTAAGCGGTTTAATTGTTTGTTTTATGTTCTGAAGTAAAATTTTACTGAAGAGACGGGCGCGTAAATCGCAGCCGCCCTACAATTACAGGATTATCCCGGATCGCGGGGAATATTCAGTTTTCGTCATCCATTTAAGCGTTTTAACTTAATTAGGAATGTTAAACTTTATATTGTTACGAAAAGGTATTTTGTTTCCTAAATATCTTATAGAAATAACACATAAAATATAATGTTTTATAACAGCTTATGTTATTACAAAAATAATATAATCTCTCGACATATATGACCCTATTTACAATAAACATTAGTAGAACATATGTACATCAAAATAAAACAAGGGATAACATTTCTTATTTTCTTGTTTTACTGTAAGATATAATATATTATCGAGTTTATTTGGTGACGAAAATCTTCTGAAGTGCCTTAGAACGGTGAATAACGACACTCTCCTTTTTATAGCTCGTTTATGACGAGGGCAGATAAACATTTTTAAAACTTTAAAATAAATCAAGAAATGCACAACAAATGCTATTGCACTTTCAGGTCCTTTTATAAAAATATCGTTACAGCAAATATCGGCTGCAGTCGTCGGGAATTAAATTAAGTCCTTCGCTTATTCTTCTTTAACTTTGTTCGCTTCGATTCGATAAAGCGCATCGTAATAAATTTTAATATAAGTGCTTCTCTTGCGAAACTCGGAACAGGCCATTAGATCACTAAGTAGGCATGTATAATGTGAATATTAAGTTATCGCTAGATGAAAGCGTCTAGAGAGGTAATTTTGCCGTTAATACAATAAGCTCCGTTGAAGCATTTAGTTACACATAAGAGCCGTTAGTCGTGCCAACATATTATTTTACCCCGGGGTGTCGTTTAATTACAAAGTAACTAAAAATATTTCACGTTCGTTACAATAAAGTCACGGTGTTATTAAATTTAACGGTCAGCCAACTTGTATGTGGCCATTTAGAAAACTGGTTCTATTTCTGTTCTAAACAAGGTTTCCGAGCGCGGCGCTACTTTTATGTTGGTACACGTCGCTATAAAATAAAAGCGTTCATATTGCAAAGGTCGCAGGAGGTACTCAGGTTTATTGCAATACATACCGCATGCGTCGACCCCACGAACGATAAATAACTTGCATAATTTAATAAAACTTTACAAACGCGGTACTTGTAATTTGTGAATATCTACGACGTGTCGTGAGGATATTTAAAGAGGATAATACGTAAGACGGAAGACGGAAGGGGCGGCGACTTGCGCCACTTTTGGTGCTCCGTAAAGTAATTAGCCAGGCTCTGAGGGCATCTTTATTTTTGTCGTTGCGTTTCTTCATTATGTTTGTCTTTAAATTACTTTTCGTTGTGCCTTCATCATTCATTTCGAGACATTACTTTGTAGGCAAATAATACTAAACTTCAGTATATTATGTAGAACTCTGGATAATAATTGGCCGATGTAACGCGGTTCGTTATTCTGTGCTCCAGTTGCAATGAAAAGTTATTGCAGATTGGATGCTGAAATAAGAAGCTGACTTGAATTCCTTAATACCTATACTACTTATACCGACGGTAGTCGGTACGTCGCTTTGAACTTTATTAAAGGCAAGAAACCTTTTATGAAGATCAACTTTAAATTCCCTATTAAACGTGCTCGAGACGGTGTTTCAAGAAACCCTTAAATAACAGGCAGTTATTTTAATCATGTCTTAATTAATGCATAATTATTATTTTATTATATAGGGTGACTCTTGATTTGTGTGAAAGCTCTAGTTAGAGTTTTAAAGCTTGAGTCTGAGGAAATTGTTAAATTTAAATAGTTATTAAAATTTTGTTACCTGTGCGTAATAACCTATTAAATATAAATTTCCTATTTCACAACAAGAAAATGACGAGGTTAGCTGTTGAGAATAGCTAGTTAAACATAAGCTAGGTGTATTAGTTTACTATTTTGTAATCATGGCTTCATCATGATTGTTACTAACTTACAATCAATATTTTTTTTAAAATAATACTCTACATTTAATAGTTAAAAGTCAGCACAAATACCCCGAGGCAAGGCTTTGTTTTAATCAATGATTACGCCGTCCGCATTTTGCTAGCGACTTTGATAGTCGATCAGCCGTGACGCTTTCTGTCCATGTGTGATAAAATTACATTTTTATTGCGTGATTGTCATTGTGGATCTGTGAGAGATGAAAGAGAGCATTCTAGGTCATCCCTTTTTAATACCACTATGCGTTTATTTGAATATCTGTAGGATCAATGAACATTATTGTGATCGTTGTGATTCTGTAGTATTATATTAAAAATCTATGTCACGAAGCATTCTACTCAAATTCTACTCATCAAAATAATGTCAACCATACTGGATGTTTTTTACATAAGTTAGGCTTGTTGGTAGGTCTAATAATTCTTAGTTACCTCTTTTTCAGTTAGACCGAGCCAGCCCGAGACGTTTATCTCTTTTAGGTTTCCATTTGGAATAAATATTGTACATAAAATAAGCTACATTTTGCTGACTACATTTTACAAGACTGTTTTCGTTCAGGATACTGGAAAAGAAGAGAAGTGACACAAAAAAAATAAATAACGAAATTAAAAAACGCAAAAAACTTTTAACATTTTAATAATGAAATTTATCAAATTTCACTATCATTTGATATTAAAATAATCGCCTAGTAACTCGGCAACAAGAATTCCGAAGATATTCAAAATTGAGAAACGTTTTAATTAGAGCGCGGCTGTAAATTAGCACTGTTTCTGTTAGGTGATAACAATGAAGGGGAAAATCTTTAGTCGATTCCATTCTCCTGAACAAGATATTCCCAATTATATTATGATAAAAAATTCTTTTAAATAATAAAAGAAAAGACTTTACAAAGATATTACTTTTATAGTTCATTGTCATCGTCCTTTGTATAATTTTTTATCAACATGAAAGCAAAGAAATGCGAACATAATAGTCTATTTTATAAATAAAACCTCAATTTTATCATATATAAAAGGTAGAAATTTTACCTCGATGAAGTCAAGTTTTATACGGTCCTATTGTAAAAATAATGAGCTATATATTTTACTACTTAATTCATTTAGAGCATGAAAGTAAAACTTTGAAAATTAACTTTAATACACTGAATAAAAGTCCGCCATTAAAACTACCACGGATCTTTGTGTTATTAAAAAACAAATTGTCAAACTTGTGAACGAGCTGTATAAAGAAGAAAGAAAGCTGTAAGTTCGCAACTTCCCTATTAAAGAAGGAAGCTAAAACGAGATTGAGTAAATCTAATAACTTCTTTACGAGAACTTAAGTATAATAATTTATAATATTACTTTTATATGAAGGCCACTCGTATAATCACATAGTATCGTGGAGCTTTTAAAGGTAAAAATGTCGTTGGTATAAGACGATCTCATTACTGGAACTTTATTGCTGCCCCAGTAATGTGATTAGCTTATAATGTCTTCTGCGAATATCAGCCCGTTATATCGCTATTTATGTCTGTATTAATGGCATTGAAGTCACAAAGATGAAATTCACAAAGCTTCGCGATTTGAGCATTATATCCGAGATTTTGTGGATCGCTGATTTGCATTGGATTTATGTATAATATATATCTATATTATATTCATGTGATGTTGTATACCTACTATTCACGGTGCACTTATAGAAAGATAGTTTTTCTTCAACTGATATACAACTAATAAGTATTCTTTATGTGATGCCAAAATTTATCCCATTTATCGATTATGTAACAGACACTTTAAAAGATTTAAATATGATTGTTTTACAAAATTCAACCTTTTATAAACCACCTTTAAAGTACACCATAATTTTAAATTTCATTTCATTTTGTACAACACCCGATAATTTTTAAAGAAACTAAAATAAAACTTTTAAAATTAAATTTCGTCCTTGTTTGTGTTTGTAAAGTGCTTAATCTGTCAATTATAGTCCCAGGTTGACCCGGGATAAAACTAATAATAATAAAGCTCTCAGGAATATTTTTATCCCTGATCTGAGCCCTCTCCGACAAATTTCATTAGGATTTCTTCATATTGAAGGTTGATCCATGAAAAGCTGTGAAAGAGGTAATTCGCCTGAATAACTAACCCGCTGATAAAATCGGATAAACTTTTATTACTTCTTGGAACGAAAATATCAAATACATTCCTATGAGTTCTATAATACGTGGGCGACTTTTTGTTGGCATATTATGTACAGTGCGAATTATTATAACTTGTAAAATAAACTCAGATATAGATACAGTCCTTATTTTCATTTTGTTAAAAATATGTTATTGCGTTGGTGTCGGAGTCGACAATAACGACGAATTTAGACATAATATGAGTATTATATTCATTATCTATTTTTGTAATAAAGGAAATAACTACAATTATTTATTATTATAGATTATCTCAGAGAATTGATCGAAATCGAATGTTCAGTCTTATGGACACCATTTTATAAATTGTATTTACATGATTTAGATATGTTCCTAATCCTAATTAGTATAAATGAGAAAGTAACTCTGTCTCCTGCTTCTGTATTGTATTATTAGCACTGTAGGGAATGTGCTGTAATGGATATGAGCAACATTTCAATCAATTTTATCCCAATTAAATCCTGGGAACAAAAATATGAGATGTATGGATTCGAAATGTGGAATCTATTTGAGCAGAAACGAAGCATAAACACAACGCTAGGCAATGTTTCAAAAAACTTTTGTCTGCCAACGTTTGAAGTTTAACATTTCAACTGCTCTAAAGCGATTTTCTGACATGCTTCTAGCAATTTCGAGAACGCGCTATCCTCGACTTGGAATTAAATTTTTGTTTTAAGATTTACATATATTTTCAATTTTATTCCCGTATTCACATTTGTACGAAATTCGTTATGAATGTTCTTCCAATTTGTTGGCATAGGTAATAGGTATAATAATAACGTCTAAAAATAGGATAGGTCAGGTTTTTCAGAATCGACAGTTCCTTCGTACTTTCATGCATGTTGCATATACCGATAATTTCATAAATTAATATTTAGTAGTGTAGTCACATGTCGGTTAATATTGTGTTACCACCACAATTCGAGTATTTATAAAAATTGAGTATATTTTATTCAACGAAAAACTATAACTGTTTTATAAATCCAATATACTCAATGTTTAATTGTTTTCTGAATTAGTAGCCTATTTTAGACACAAAATTGAACAGAATAAAGTGACACTTATACTAAATAACAAGACAACATAATCCCTATTCAAGCATCGAGAAGCTTTGCAAATTCATTTAATACTTAAGCTACTTTTAATTGAATAATGCAAGGGTTTATAAGATAGTTTGCTGTTGAATTATGAAACACCGTCTTAAATTTATTTTAGAGGAGCAAAGCGAACTACATAAAGAAAATTGCAAGAGCTTCTTTTTAAATTAGGAGAGTATAACACAAGAAATTTATATGTGCGTTTGCGAAAAGGTACGCTTCCCCGTCCGTCCTTTCGTAAACGAGATTTATAATATCACTTCTCTTATAAAAGTACGTAATGTTAGGATATTTTATTGACCGTAACGAAGTGAAACTCCGGCAATAATAAGTTCTAAAATTAGTCGTTTCAAAATTATGATTTGTCGTATTTCGCACTTCGAAATTCTGAATGTTGTACAATCGTAATTTAAACTGCAAAGTTTATTTATATTTTCTTCAACTGCTGATTGCGTAATAAAGCGACATTGTGATATAAATGAAATTATAGACTTATATTTCGTGTTACTGATGTAAACATAAACAAAACAACAATATGAACAGTACAATTCATGTGTTCTCTAACGAAGTGGAATTTCAGAAAAAGGGAAAAGTGAGTCAATCAGCAGTCCAATTATTGCCGAGTTGTAGCAGTCACCATGATTCTTTGGCTAAAAGGCTTACAGCCTGCATCGGCCAAGTCCCAATACTTTGTGCAAACAAAAAATTCAGCTGCAGATCCGTTCGGGATTACAGTGAAACATGGTGCTTTTACCGTAATATTGTTCTCTGTCGTTTCGTTAAACCTTTGGATCTGTTTAATTTTTTTAAATTTAAACTTTTTAATACGAATTTGCACGCTACGCTGGAAACACCTGTATATTTTGTACACAAAATACGATTTTAGTAGTTGTATTGTAAATGTTTATTAAAAATATATGTGGCACATTCATAATGTACTTTGCTATATTAAAATGGTTATTTTTAGAGGCAACTACTGTTAACAATATAATTAATTTGCTGATTATGAAAATATTAAATAACAGAGATAATTCTCAGCCCCTTATAACTTACAAGTAAGATTATTACAACAAATATTAACAAATTATATTAAAGTTAATCCTATAGCAGTATACAGTATAAATTAATAATAAATAAGAATAATTGTTCTATTATGACACACAAATAAGTATAGGTACATACACATATTTATAATCCTTTAGAATTAAGAATCATTACCTATAGATTAAATTAATTAAAATAAATTAGGTTAGCCAATTAATCCTGATATTTAATTTCACGAAATCTAATTTAAAATAAATCTCAGAAATCCTTGTGTCAGCCTTTTTGAATAAGGCCAACCTTTTTCGAGTTAATAAAAATGATTTAAGCACGCATTAAATGGATTTTTATTTCTGAGAGAAATACATTTATAATGCTCACAATTTCGCCAATTCCCGTAATTGTATGTGAGGGGAGCTCACGAGCTTTGGCCCTGATAAAAATTAACCGTAACATGAAATAAAGTATCTAATAGTTTTCCCGTTTAAAACAATTTAATCAAGAGACAATAATAATTTGAACGAAGACTGCTAGGCGCAACAAAGAGCTGCAGTGGACAAAGAATAGTGTTACGCTGAAGGCGTTTAGACAATTGCAATATCTGCGGCTCTCTCGATTTATCCCTGTTATTAATCCACAACAAAGAATATGGTGTCGTTATACTATTGTTCGCCTCTGTATGCTTTTTATCTGTTAATCTTTGCACGTAATTAATTTTCTCTAAGAGGCAGGTTCCATCTAATTAAAGGAAGTACACTCGAGTGGAGATCTCAGAACGGTTCAGTTTTCCGATAATTCGGTACGCGAATGGATTCCCCATCCATTGATTAATTAGTTAAGTTTCCACATACGATTTGTTTCTAGACTTTAAAATAGTCTGAAATCGTTTAAGCCATAGGGGTACTATATAATATTTGTATATTTCTTTATTTGAACAGTTTGAAAAATGTAGGTATCTTATAAGTTCTTTTCTATTGACCTTCAAATATTTAATAACACATTTCTGATTGAATTTATTATTGAAATGATTCTTGGTAAATACATATTAAATAATCTCTAATAAATGTGAGGTTTCACATTCAATTTGAAATAAAATAATTTCAAAGACATGAAGGTAGGTATAAATAATTTATTACTTTATAGAAGACATGAATTAATTAACTCTGATATGGCATGATAATAGTGCTCTTTCACTTGGGTCTTTCAATCTACACTGTAAATGTTGTTAGCTCCAATTTCAGTAAATGTATCTACAGTCATATAAATAGTTTTAGTCAGAACGTATCCTTTGAGGAGGTTTGTATAAATCTTATTTAACCCAAGCCAGCAAATATTTGTCAGCGAGTAGAGCTGACACACCGTTAAAATACTTGTATCGTCCTTGCGTATATTGACAAAATTTATGGACACTAAAGTTTTTATACGCTTTTATGTTTTCGGGAGATTACGCCTCCTACAGTTTAACCGCCGATGTTTATAAGAGCTCACCCTCGAAGGGACCAGCGAAATTGCATTTTCTTTAATAATGATTGTTTTGCAATATAAGAGCTCCTTTGTTAGGTACATGTACTATCTTCTTTATTAAACAACTTCGCTCTTGAGTTCGTTGTACGAAAAATGTGCACGTTGGCATGGATATTATGTGAAGTAAATTTGTGAACATAATGTTATGTATAATATCTTTATTATGTACCCTATGCTCTATATTATCAAAAATTTTGTGTGTTTATATCTTCGAAGTTGGGTTTTGAAATCTATTTTACCTTCATGTACCTCGTGTCGAAAAAATAAAGCTGTTATGAAGGCCGAAATTTCGTAAAGGCTGATTCTTTATTAAAGTTATTTCAGGGTGATGTAACTCGTTGGGCTTAACGTTTAGTGACCGTTTGCAGTTCCGAATCCAGCAGACTGCACGTTGCGCGTTATTGTGATATTCACAATATCAATTTACTTTACAATTTTTGACTAGGTTTTTACTATAGTAAATAAGATTTTAAATTCCTAATTATATGGCTCATTTAATTATATATGTATAGTGGAAAATCTATGAACAACTTCTTTGTCTCTTTGTTTAGATTTCTGATTATGCAAAGTTTGGTGTGTAATTATTTTAACGAATGCTTATAATGCGTCTGCTCAATAATTAATTGCCTGCACTTAATATCAAGTCTAACTATATATGAATATTTCCCTAATAGATACATTAATGATAAAAAAGTAAGCTACTTTATTTCAATACATTTTTCTAAATATTCATGTTTCATACTTTACGAAATAGAAACTGTACACTGTTCTATGAAAACAAAAGCTCAACACAGTGTCAAAAGCTCAAAGTAGGTAGGTGTAAAGTAACAACAAGATACGAGGTTCATATTTATCAATAACAAAGGTGACTTCAGTTTATTCGTCCTCCCGCGGGTCGCTCGCCGCAACCGACGTCTATTCAAGTGAATATTCAAAAGACGAAGACGCCACTGATTTATGTTCGCCATTATTCTTACTTAAAGTGACGTAAACACATGCTGTTCAGACGCCTTGTGTCGCACGCCTCAATCATTTCAACGAGCATTTTCATTATCTACTTTATAACTTAACTCTGTCAAGCTTTATGAAAAACATTGCCGTATTGTGTGGAGTGAGTTGATAAATCACGTACCGCGGTTAATGTGTAACATTTTTTAATAAAACGCGCTTGTATATTATTAGACATGCAAAGATAATTTATTTGTTTGATTTTATGAAATCGCTAATGTGAAAGTGTGACTAGAAAGTCAGATTTGATTTAATATGGCGGAGATAATAATTTTAATTCATACTTATCTAACGTGAAATAAAAAAAAATATTTGACCACATAAAGTCTTTATTGAATCATTTTTTTATTAAATTCTCCAAAGATAGTTCCTTCAGTATAATGCTGCGGTTTTCTAACTTCGAAGTTTCCTCTCCTTTTTGTAAGCATCTTCCGTCAAGCACCGACGTGCGTAATAAGCTCTGAAAAAGCCTCAACACAAACATTTTGAAACGTCGAAATAAGTATTAAACAATTACTTTGTCAGAAGTAGACAAGTCTGGGTAAAACAAATAGTAATAAGCTCGTGAAGTCGCTGAAACTCGAGCGGAGTTTTGGAGTTGCGGCAAATATTACGACAAAGCGACAGTAACTTGGATATTGTTTGGACGTCCGTCGGGTTGCGCCTCAAGGTAGGCACGAGGTCGCTAATGGAGTTCGCAACAGCCCTTCGTGCGGTTAAACGTATTTGAAACTAATTCAGTCGTTTTGGGGAACGTTTGGCAGCTGTCAGCACGTTATTCTTACGGCGTAAATCGGGGTGGGTGGTTTATTGCGTATTAGGAATCCGGGACAATCGTGTTAATTACGGAGTTAACTAAATGGATTTTCACGAGTGACTTAAATTGATTAAGTTATCCAATTTTTTTGTAAAATTAAGGAGATATTTTATTTATAACAAACTCTAACAAAGATAAACTTTGTATTAATGCGAAATCGTTAAACTTTTTATTAACAATGCGCTACAATACAAAGTTAGGAAAAAAATATCAAACATCTGGAAATGGAAATAAGAATTAAAGGGCAAACGAAATGACTTTCAAATAATATAGGTTTAGTGGAAATCGCGTTAAGGCGTGGGAAGTCATCAAAATCGCGTTATCGGGCACGCGCGTACAAACGGGCTACGGAGCTACGGAGCTACGATGTGCTACGAATTTAGCTATGCGATAGCCGGCAATTTTCTGTTCGCCCAGAAGTTAACCCGAATTAACAAAGACCCCAGCTTCATTCGGAAATTCGTAATTTTGCGTCCTATGTGCCTTTCAATGCTGTTTGCTCTCTAAATGCCATTTCTGCTACAATATTACAGTAACTGTACTGTACTGTCGCTTAATTAGGGTAAATTACATGCATTACAATAAACGTGTAGCAATTATCTAAGATCTTTTTAATGTCGAAAATATGACCTAATTATCACGGCAAGGTAATGCCAATGAAGTAAAGACATCATCTGGAGTGGAGTGAGGAATGCAGCATAATACCTTGCGCCCATAATTGGAAGATGCAAATGCGCGCCGCTGCATCTTTCAAGACATTTTTATAGCGACACGAAGACTTAATAACGTTTTATGTAAAATCTTTTCAATGAAATTTTATTTTACGTATTTTTAAAGAGAACGTTAAGCGAATTAATACTGCAGCGGAGGAGAGGGAAATTTTGCAAGTTTTCAGTGCACGTAATTATAAGTTATTACATCCGCTAATTAAAATAGTCCTGAGTGAGTTAATGTTTTTTCTTTTCTCGAAGACCATAAAGTCCGTGACTTGAGAGTGCTTTATTAAAGTGCACGACCATTCACTAAAAAGCTTTTAAAAAGCTGAGAAACTACAACCGCTGGGAGTTTCTTTGCTATTCCTATAAGGACTATAATATGGTCTTAGATAAACGCGGAGTAGATATCGCGCTGACCCTTAATCGGGGATAAATGAATTATGTTGGCACTTACCATCCATCACTGTCGGTAATTTTAAGATAAAGCCATGGCGTCCGCAGGTTGCACACTCTAGCCTTTGTAAGCTTCAGTAGTTAGTGATGTAATTAAAGGCGGCTTGCAGCTAATTACCTGTAAGAACCTATTAGTATCATTTTTCTTGGTTCATTAATTAATTCTGAGTCCATAAATTATTCAATATTTGGTACGATATTAAATTATAATAATATATCATATTTTTATTGTAATGAGGTGAATAATTAATTGATGATAATTTGAAAACTGGTCACACGATGAACATAGCAAAATATATATTTTTGAACACATACTTGAGTACAGATTAATACTAAGTACGTGTAGATATATTATGTCATACATAAAAATATGTTTCATATCATACACATACAATATACACAGTTTGTGAGAATACAGACACAAGAAATAAAATAAATCATCAAACACATTATTCGGTAATTGAGACAACCAAAGCAAGCTTATAAACATACAGATAAAATAATCAATGTTCCTTGTTTCATGTGTATTTGTAGCATTTTTTTAGAAATACATCCTTTGTTACTCTTTGCTTTTGGAGCTGTTATTTAATATCTAAGTGCAGCTCCGCTTTTAGTCTGTTCTGTACTCAGATACATATACGACTATGATGTGAATTACAGCGCGCGACGTCATTTGTAAAGTAATATTACGCAGTATTTTCATTGAAATATTTAATGGAATTGCACTTTTTTACTATTGTTGTTTATATATGTATAGCATTATAGGCAATCTTAATGGATTTTCAGATATCTGAAAAATTTTAAATAATAGAAAAGCTTTTACCTAGCCTAAGGATAGATTTTTTTCATTCATTTATCGACTGATGCGAAAGCTTGACTTAATAACTATTAAATATAGTAAATGATTTTTTTATCTCAAGAAGACGTCGTACGTCGACGTATATTTATTTTATCTTCCTTCATATAATACACCTCCTCGCCAAAAGTCTAATTTTACACGTTGAATAATAATAAAAAAAAATCAACTACGTAGAATCCCGTTAAGGTTGTGACAGGAAAAAAGACTTTGAACTCAATCTTACCTGTTTAATGTTTATACAGAACGAAATGTATTTCAAAGAAATCACTGTAATATATTGAATCAATGCTCGTGCCCACGGAGGCTAGCCTTCAAAGGTTATTGGTGTGGTTAAAAGCTAAATATTTTCAAGCGTGGAGCAGTGAGCAATTCGGTTCCCAAGTAATAGATTTTTCAAGACGTTCGGGGGCGGTTAGACTGTATTTTGTTTTAAATTGCACTCTCTTCGGTGATCGCTACCCAGAGTAAACCTGGCGAATGGGACGCAATCTCCTAAAACGCTTTGCAATAAACCGCACTTTCAGTCGAGATTTTGTGAACCTATAAACATGTGACTATTGTATTATTTTACATTGTGTCACTGATGGATGAAGAATATATTCGTACTTTTTACGTAAAAATATTTAGGTAGCTCATATAACTGATGTTACTTGAAACCTGAATTTTTCGGGAAATCGGGTAGTCTTAGTTCTAGGAAATATTCATATTTTAAAACTAGTATTTTATTGTTCTTTTTCAATCAAATGAATCAAAGACTTCAATATTCAGTGATGATTTTGTTTACTTTTAGGTACGTAAAGTTTATTGTCAATGCTTGTAATTTCCGTTCCTTTGTTGTAGCGTGAAATCGACTTTAATTTACCTTAAGATTTAAATGAAAAGGGGCCGAGTTAGATATCAGCTTTGACAGATGTTAAGGGATGGTTTCCATGACAAAGAATTTAAAACATTTGCAGTGACATTTCTGGTCTTCAAACGTCTTGTTAGGGAAAATACCTTATTAAAAACCATTCGTAGATATCCTGTTAAGGGAGTTTTTCTTTTAATATTATATTATTATTTAATAAACAAACATTTAATAAGATTTTAATTTTCGATTGTTTTCAAGGCATTCATTTAAATGCAGGTTAGGTGATATTATGTAATGTAGATTTTCTTCGTCACATTTTGATGACCTCTTGGCTCTTTGGAATAATAGTTAATACTTGAGCAAAGAACTAAGGTATCTCTGACTGTGACCACTGGTCAAAGTAATCAAAATCGATCAGTGAAAGCGATAGGAATTCCAAAAGTCAACACAGTACTTCAGAATTACTCGTTTTTCATTGAAAAAATAGTGTTAGCAAATTTATTGTACTTTATATAGGATGCACCAAAAATAGCAAATTTTAGTGTAGACTCTGAACCATTAGCCTTTGTTATTTATCTAATATTTATGTATGAATTTCATTGTAAATAGATTGTTTTAATATTTCATGTTCATTTTGAGAGAAAATAGAATTAGTTCGATTTAGACGCTTGCTTTGCTAATGGATATAGTTTGACAGTTGAATATTATACTATATCCAAATTATATTATATTTAAATGTGAATTTCTTTAATATCATCTGTCTATGATAAATAATATTTATGTAGGTATATTTTATTGTGTTAAGTAGCTTTGTCGTAATCGAATCTACTCCGCTTCAATCATGAAATCTTAATATACGTATAGATAGAGATATAAAGATCTAAGATTCTCGTAGCACAGTGTGAGTGGCGGAAACAGTTGACAGCAGTTAATAAAATTTTATACTGTGCTAGGTAATGATTGTGGTAATGAAAAGACCGACAGAAAAGCGTTTGCCGACTCAATTATTTTTTTTATAAAAAAGTAAAAACACATTTTTATTGTACACAGACAAGTTGGTGTTTGTAAAATTGTATCGTGTTTGATTAATTAAATTCACAAAATATTATACTCAACAATTTGTGCAATATTATTAACTAACAAAATATCGAATCAAATTACCAAGATCTAGAATACAATCAAAATTTATTTTATGTTCAAAGCAATCTATAAATTATTTATGAGCAATAAGAAACTTACATGACTTTGACTGATCTTGGCTTAAGCTTTAAACACTTTATAACGAATTCATCTTAACTACTATGAAAATTATTTAGAAGCGGATTATATATAGATCAGAACTTTATCCATAATACTTTAGTACTTAATATTTTACTTGAAATGTGGGTGTAAAGGGTAATTGAAACACAAGTATACATTATATTCTTTAATAAAATAAGTGATGCAATAATTTTCATATAAGAACACATTTAAAGAGCAATAAATTGCTGACGAATGAAAAAAATATACATTTTATATCAGATCGTATTGTATAGTTACTTAGTATCGATGACGAGCAAAGATTTTACTTACATACTCATTATAAATAAATCATAAAAATGTAAAACCGATTTCATTAGTCCGTTTGTTCTACACCTCTGCAACAACTAAAACGCTAGAATTAGAATTACAAACAAGTAAAAACTAAACCCGCAAGTCGTGAGAAATAATTTCACAATAAAATATTACTTTAAATTAGGCTTTTATTTTTCCTAAACATTAAGCTGCGTAAAAATTAATCATACATATTTCATGACAACTTATTTCACTAAAATAAAAATATTCAGTATCCAATAGGTGTAACTGTAGAACAAGCTGAAATTTAATTTACATTATAATAAAACATAATGTCTATATAGTCTTTCCGAACATTTATCTGTAGACATAAACTCTAAATCTATAAAGCTTTAGGAGAAATAATCGCTTTATACATACATCTGATTCTTTATATTCTATTATTTTCACTTCATAATATAATTTAAACTAGCTATGTTTCGGTTAAAACAACTCGTTAAGTACCAACACTGCATGTAAACTCTGAAAACAGACGTCACTCGATATTTAAAATCCAGCCATATCAAAATATATTAACTTCGCGTCCCATGCATTGCATTCTCGTCAAATTACAATGGACTCGCTATCATAAACAAGTGAAAAAACACCGAATCACATTTAGATAGATATATTAACAAATTTATACTTAAATATATAATTAAACATTTTACAGTATACTCGTATCTGTGGCGAACACCGCAGATAAAGTTTTGAGTTAAAATTCGATTTCCCTATAGGTAAAACAACGTGGCAAATCAAATACTTTACACTAGAAAATAATCGATAGAGTAGTCTATGGCACAGGCATAGATAATGTCCATTTCACTAGAGGCAATTAACTACAAATGTACAAAGAGCATCAGGTACGAACATTGTAAAAATACTTACTAAGCGTGTGACAAATACATGGAATGACACTAAAAAATAAAGAGTATTTGGCGGTTGAAAAATTTTAATAAACCGCAACATGGCCATAGAGTTAATGATAAATAGAGCAGGCAAAATTATACAAGTTCTCACAAACAAAATTAATTGCTGATGTTTAGAAAGAGAGAGAAGATAACAGTACCTTATCTATGTTTCTCTACATAAGGGACAAAACGTTAAACTGTACTTATAAACTTTTACATGTAAATTACGTTTGTGCGATAGAGACAGTACGGATACTGCGATCTTCTATCTCTATCCTGCTCTATCTATAATAAACATTAATATAATTGGATGAAATAACGGCGAATAAAAATACATTACGAGTTAAAATTACCATTTATAACAAACAATTAAATTTCATGAAATCAAAAGCGTATACAATGTTGATACATGTTTCACATGTTTTTTGTTACTTATTAAAAAAAGTTAGGTTAATATGAAGCTGTCCATGGTTCGACTATTGTTCACGAAATAAAATAGACAATAAATCTAAATAATAAAACTAATGGCTTAAGATTCAAAGTCATAGCACCCAGACCAATATAGCATCGGCGTCAATGAAACTGGCAAGTAAAACGAAACTATGATTTTAACCATAAGTATAAAAAACTAAATCTAAACTCGCGCATCAGACGAACAACTCCTCAATATACAACATCCGTAGATAAAACTATAAATCGTCTGCACTCACATTGACACACAAACATTTACGTATTGCGACGCTCGTAGTTTATAACATGGAGCGGACATTTTGCCTTATTAAGGCGTAACTTTAAGGGCTCGTCCCTACAAGATAAAAGGTTAATGTTATAATAAACTATACAAACTTATATCGCTTTAAGCCGAATCTGTTATGTACACTGTCCGAAGGTGGAGTTTGTTCACGAAACGTCACGAGTCGTTAAGACGTCACCACACACACTTTGAAGAGTGCGCGCACTGTTTGAGTTAGTTCCAACCGCACGGGTTGCGAGTCGTGCTATCCGTTCGACAGCTCGTCCTTAAGCCACTGCGGCACCGGTCGGCCCAGTCTCACCAGAAGCTTCGACAGAGCCGTGTTATGAGGCGTGTAATATCGCTTCAAAAACTTCGCCGACCTCTCCTCCATGGGCGGGTATATCCGACCCTTCGACTTGCCCAGGCATTTCGTTTTCTCGTTGCTCACGGCTTGACAGAAAAATCCCTTTTTTGCGTCGTATCTGAAAGGGTAAACTCGCGTTACAAGTTAATACTGCAGCGCCCTAATGGACCCTTATTATACGGCCGCGATCCAATTATATTATAATTTTAGAGTAAATTATTCGACGTAATAGAGCTTTGTGTAATTTATAAAATATTTTAGCGTAATAACGGCGCGATTGCAAATCCATGCTGAAACTTCGGCGTATAAATGAGAAATTCTATTTGTTACAAAATGACGCCTCAACGACGCGGCGGGTTTAAATTAAATTCCACATTTAAACGTTTTATAAGTCGAGTTATTTATTTATTATATCCAAAGTTTGTTCGCAATGGTTGAAACGGTCCAGTTGTCCAACTTTGGACCGTCCCAGGCCTTTTGTATTTGTCACTTATTATAATGTCGTACCTACATGTAACTTGTCTGTAAGGATACTGAATAATAGTAAAACGATTGTTGTCAACCTTAATATGATTTGGGTCAAATAGAAAATATTGATACAACTGATAAAATGTACTTTTGCTAGTGTTTATGAATACCTATTAATTTTTTATTGTCACCGATTCGGAATGTCACCAGGTATGTTTAAATTATAATTGTTTAAATTTTACTGAAAATATCATGTATAAAACAAATAATTTATAACATATAAAAAGTTTTATTTATCTCGCATACCATTAAACGAATAAACAACCCATATAGTACGTACAGTACGTATTTGTCGCAGTACATATTCAACATTCATTAACCACGACACGTAAACACAACACCCATAATAACGTCAATTACATCACGTCATACTTTATTGATGCAAAATTAAGCTTTAACACGTTAAAATACATTGAATTATTCTATCAAAACGTTCGGTTTCCTTGAATTTATAGTTTAGTTGGAAATAAATAACATTTTGAATACGCAAGCGACTTATGTCCAACATATCGCTTTAGTGTAAGCTTTTAACATACAATGGGATAAGAATCGCGTAGCATGACTTTTGTTTGGACGTTGGAAATAATGACATTTATTTAAGGGTACAGCCAACTTTCGTGTTCTTTGCGTTTGATTAAAGATATTAAGTTTGAAGGCGACTTTAATTGTTTCCAATGTTTATATGAAATGGTCTATAACATCAAGAGCGATATTTTTTCCGGTACTAACGTTATCTTTTTATTTTTTTACATCAAACAAAAATTTGCATGAAATAACTAATAAAACTTGACCTAAAAAAATATTTGATAAGTTCTGTCTAAATGTTATGACGTCCCGTTTTTAACAAATAACCCGACGCAACAAGAGCGCGAGCTACGTAATCATTCAAATGGAGAGATGTACAAAAAGCGGCAGTAGTTGCGAGCATGTCATTTATTTGCAGAGTTAAGAATGTTTAGATTCCCCCTGGGAAACAAAAGAAGTCATTTTGAAAAACTAATATTTTATCTTAGAAAGTCTGTTGAAGCGACATTTTGCGTTATCTCGTTATTTGTATTAGAGAATGATAAAATATAAAGTTTAAAGGTATTCTTTAAGACAGTAAGGTACACGTAATTTTATTGTGTGTAAATTCATGATTATTCTTTAATTGAAACAAAGAGTAAGAGGGTTATACTTTTTTCCGATAAGAAATTAGTGAGGAGATTTTTTTAAAATATGGTAGACAAACAAATTACAACAAGCTTATAAAAAAACACAAGGGGTCACATACATTAAAATACGGGCAGTTTACACTAAACTCACCAAAAAAAAAGACAGGTTGCACTCCGGGAGTGCCGGCAGAAGTGAAAACTTGATTATTACGTTGAGCATGTTTGATATCCATCCGTCTTACGCTTTTTCGATCAGGTCACGTGTCCTGACGCGAGTTTAAGATTTTATACCCATTACAGAAAAAGTGCTCAACGCCGCTAAATAAGTTTTCACTTCAAAAAATCTAAAAAAAAACTCACTTGAGCAACTTATTATAATCCACGTGCGGCACCTTCAGGAACTTCTGTAGCGTATTCATCACACTCGCTGGTTCAGAGCGCAGCAGCGACCCGTCGATGATGTGCAGCTGGTGCGAGCTGAACTCCGCCAGCCACCGCTCCAGGTAGTGGCTGTACTTGCCCGGGTTGAGGCAGCGGTTCCTGGTGTCAAGATGAACATACGTATAATGTAGTAAAGATATTCGCATAGCATTTGTAGGTTATAAAAATGGGGTGTGGCGTCACGTCTTTCGTGTTTAACGTTATCTTAATAAAAATAAATAAATGTTGTTCAGAAAAACTAAAAATTTTAAAACTGTTAATTAAAAAAAGTGGTTGAACAGATGTTGGGATTAATGTAGTGAAGCTGCCTGCAAATATTAAATTATGGATTTAAATGAAAACAGCGATTACTTAAACTTATTTATATTGTTTCCAGAAGCACATTGCCTAATTAATGACTTACACATTACACACCGCGTACAAGAAGAAAAAAGAACCACAGACAAAATACAGTGTTGCCAGTTAAATTTTCTAATATATATTTAAAAGCAAAATATACCTAATGCGCTAGTTTTCATTAACCCTGTATATGTGGGCTGAAACAACCCATGCATAAGCTACCTGTAATAAATATCATAACAGTACCTATATACACACGGCTGTCTAATAAATCTCACAATTACAATACAGTCAGTCAAGATGTCACTTTGAGACGAGCGATCATATTACGTATTAACTCAAATTCCACATCGAACCATATCCTAACAATAACACTCCAATGGAAGGTATTCAAGTTTCAATATTCAGATATAATAATGGTTCATTTGACATCTAGTCAGTAAAATGACGTGTGCTGTCATTTTCCTCGGCCTCGTAGCAATTTGCTTTGCGAGGCTCTGTGAGACCCGCCTATTCATATTTGATGTTTCCTAAAATAGTGTGAATCCCTAAATCAATTGTAATAGTGTGAAAAATTAAATATAGCACACTGAACTTATGTATCGAATTTGAAATTCTATGCTCGATCCCGAAAGCTACTCCAAAAGTAATGGCAATAGATTCGTCAGAAGTTTAATATGTATGGCGATAGATTATTCCTCTCAATTAAATACAGACTTCTAGATATTCGTTTTTACTACAAACAGAGCCACGGGCTCTAACTAGTTTCAAAATAAATCCCTATTCAAGTCATAGCTCGCGCAACGTGGCGTGACGGCGCGTGCGGTCACTAACTTTCGTTTGGACACTATAGAATTTACGCGGGAAACTTCGCTAACTCGATTATAACTTTGTTTTTGACTATATATTGTTGTTTTTCCTATTTTGTTGTATTTCAGCTTTTAAGTATTAAAAAAGTATCGTAACAGTGTTTGTTTTAAATGATGGCTATTAAATTAATATAGTTAGTTTATAACCTTATAAGTATAATACATTGTAGAAAAAAACCTGTATTGAGAAATTTTAATGTAATGTAAGGATTCGATAAATATTGTTCAATCAAAAGAAAATGTCATATTGCAAGCTACTAAACGAGCAATTTTCCTTTGTCAAACTACTACAAACGTTAATTAATAATAACACAATACGATATTATAAAACATTTTTAAATTAAACAACTTCTCGGTATACTCACAGCACAATGTTTTGATAACACAATTCAAGCAAAGAGCGATAACATTTAAATTCTAAGAAACAATCTGAACACAACAAAGGTTAATGAATTAAGAATTTTCTATTATGAAATTTATACAATAGCAGACCAATTATAATTAAGTAGTTGTAAATGACTCTGACAAAAAATACCTTCATAAAATGTCGTCGGCAAATTATGGTAATAGAAACAGAAACTGCTTTTAATTTACCCGGCAAGAATACGAGTGTTTGTAAACAACTGTATTTCGTTCTGTTTCAAACGAAATTTACATCTACACTAATATTATAAAGATGATTTGATTTATTGTTTGTTTGTTCTACCTAATGGATTAAGTCAAAAACTATTCAACCGATTTTGAAAGTTCTTCAGTGGAATGCTACTTTATTCCTTAAGGACTTCACTACATAGTATAAAACAAAGTCGCTTTCCCTGTCCCTATGTCCTTATGTCCCTATGTCCCTTTGTACGCTTAAATCTTTGAAACTACGCAACGGATTTTGATGCGGTTTTTTTTAATAGATAGAGTGATTCAAGAGGAAGGTTTATATGTATAATAACATCCATTAAATAGTGGAGAAGTACTGTTATTTTTGAGGTTTCTAATGTGATGTCGTAAAAAATTACATTTTTTCCGCTTACATTGCAAACGCAGGCTGAACCCTACGAGTTTTATGAAAATAATGTACTAACTATTATACACATTGAAAAGGTCTATAGAAAAGTCCGCGATGGTATATATGTCTATCTCTTATGGATAACCCACAATAACTTTTTTTTGTCATTTACTTTTTACGACAAATAATGGCTAATTTTCGATGCGATTTTAACCAATACAGCATTAATCCTTAACCAATTAAATACCTTGAATACATTGTTCATTTAATATAGATCTATATGGCCCTTTACACCGTATGATTTAAGTGAATATTTTCGAAGATATTACAGATTTCAAAATTGCGGGACGTAGCGTTTGCGGCGGTACCGGCCGGCCGCCCGGCTATATATTTTATACCCGTGCGAAGCCGGAGCGGGCCGCTATGTTTCAGTTTTTCTGTAGTGTATTTAGTATCAGCATTGCACCCGTGCGAAGCCGGGGCGGGTCGCTAGTAGGTAATATAATAAATATTTTATGGAATGTAGGGTTCACTCGGGCAAAGATGGGGTGAGCTGCTAGTAAATTATATTCCACGTCTATACTGTAATTGCTAAATTTTATCTCAATAAGCTCAGCTTCTTTAGCGAGGAACAGTTACAAATATACCACATTGCACATATTTTTTATGTCTTATAATGGGATAGCAAATGCATTGCCGATTTATTTCCACGCAAAGCTGTATTAGACCGGGAGATACTGACACAAAATTTCGAGTCATTTGTAACAGGATGGCGGTTCTACAGGGGTCTTAGTACGCAATGACAAAAAGAAAAATGATGGTGTGAACGCTGGTACCGGTGGGTTAGTCGCGTGGCCGTTAGTCGAACTCGTCGGAAAAATAGCGAAAGTCAAACGATTTGTAACACAAAAATTTTAGAATTTACCGATAGCCCATAAAAAAGAAGTAGGCGGTAGTGTCATGCCATACTTTTCCGGTATGACTTACAGCCCGCCATACCGACGCGAATGTGTTGATTTAAAAAAAACAATTATTCAACCATTTGTACCAAGCTAACTTTTGCACAGGTAACCATCGTCGTGCAGCCATTTACGAAAATCGCCATGCCATACTTTTCGGACGATTCCAAATGGTCGCCATACCGCCGAAAATCTGCAAAATTTTTTTATTTCGCCTATCTTTTTGTACCAGTATTGCATTTGGCTTTTTGGAGAGTATTTGATAAAATGTGACCATTATTATATTTGCCATACTTCTAGTAGGGGGAAAAAGTGCTGTCATACTTGAAAAATAAATTTATTATTAATTTATATAAGTGAAGATTTCCAACACCTAGATCTTTGAAATTTTGTATTTATATTCGTTGATCCTCAAACTTACAGGAAAAATAAGTGCCATACTGTTACAAATCGTTTGACTTTCGCTATTTTCCGATGAGTTCGACTAACGCCCACGCGACTAAGCCGCCGGTACCAGCGTTCACACCATCATTTTTCTTTTTGTCATTGCGTACTAAGAACCCTGTAGAACCGCCATCCTGTTACAAATGACTCGAAATTTTGTGTCAGTATCTCCCGGTCTATATCGTATTACACGAATAAATAAAAAACTAGTAACGCTAAGGACACGAACGTGCCACTTCCGTACAATTTCATTTGGTCGCGTTGAACTCATTTTATTTCAAATATCCGGGATTTATTCACTTACAGAGTGTAATGTATCGGTTTATTTTTTGCTACTCTGTGAGGTGTCATTTACTTTTGCACCGTTTTGTTTAACAATCGACACGTTTTATTTTGGCATTGATTGCGAATTTAAATCTGTTTTTTATTGTATAAAGTCTGTAGATGTAATTATAAGCTTTTCATATAATGCAATAGTGTCTTCTTACACATATTGTAATACGTATTTTTTGCGCAAATGAAAACGAAATGAAATCTATAGAGATCAAAGGTATATTATGTTTTATGTATTGTATCTGTAAGTAGTAACAGACAAGAAATTTAATAATAATATTTGCTTTGTTACAATTACCGTATGAGTATACCGATTATTGTGAGAATGAGAAAGAATATTATAGGTGTGAGCAGACGAAGTTACGTGGATTATCTAGTTAAAGCATAAAATGCTCCTGTTAATACAGTTGAAGGTAATACTTATTTAAAAGGACTTGCAAGGAGCACTAACAAGGTTTGTTGCGAAAGTAGTTAAAAATTAACTCTATTCTGTATGGGACACAGAATCCAATTGTCGACTTGTTATCGCAACAAATAGACATAAAAAGGAATATCCTATAACGATTGGAACAATTGTTTCAGAAATAGAATACCGGAGGACTGTCATTCGGAACGTAACAAAGTTTCGCAGATTGGGAGCGATGCGATGTTTTGCCATTCTTATTTCTGGAACTTTCCATCACCCAGTGCAGTTTGGAGGAAAACGTGAGGGTTTCTCCTCACTCGTAAATTGTATCGGTTTCAAACCATTTTGACCTTTAACATTAAAAGAATAAAATAATGGGACACCTGATATAGTTTTTGTTTTATAAAATGTGAAGAGTCGACGACATGTAGCCGCGGGGTTGGGCAGAGTGGGAGTTCCGCCTCCGTTTATTCCGACAAAATATAAAATATATTTTCTTGACTAATATCATGAAATTAACAAGAAACAATGTTAAATAAACTTTATCTTATATTAATTACATTTACGAATTTATTTTTTTGTAGATTAAGGATATTTATAAACGAATTATATCACGTTCGAGAGATTATCAATTCCTTGCTATACAATTTTTTTCAGAATTACTTCATAACTTACCATCGGAAAATTATATGAATCAAATTCTCCCAACATCAACATCTATTGTTATGTTCATATTAATTAAGGAATTAAACACAGAAAGCAACATTTTCACCATAAGTAACTTACCTAAGGTCCCTCAGAGCTTTCGGCGCGGAATCATTCGCCGTGATGACTGTATGAAAAGTGTAGTTGTTGGCCACTGCATCGCCATGCGACCTAATGTGCTGATACCACGAATACGCCCTGCAAATTATACATTTATTAGAATAAAATATTATTTAAGTGAAAACTTCTTTAGCGGCGTTGAGCACTTTTTCTGTAATGGGTATAAAATCTTAAACTCGCGTCAGGACACGTGACCTGATCGAAAAAGCGTAAGACGGATACCATTCCAAAATATCAAACATGCTCAACGTTAATAATCAAGTTTTCACTTCTGCCGGCACTCCCGGAGTGCAACCCGTCTTTTAGTCCTACCCTTACACATAAAAATGCATTACTTTTTCTTGATTGCGAGAAAATGTTTGTTAAAATATGTAACTGCGACGATGCTCTATGTCATGGAACATAATGATTTTGGCGAATTCAATGACAATGTTGATTACTTCAAAATTTTTTTTACGAATTTAACTAAGCGGCTTATTGAAGTAAGGATAAATCAATAGTTTAAAGTTGTAGGACAGACTTAGATCTGTCGAAGTCCATTCTAGAACTAAGTTAGATATCTAAAAAAAAAGAAATCTCAAAAGTTTTCAAACTTCATTAAAACCCATCCATAACTAACTAACCAACCCTTACTTTCGCAAAATATACGAAGGAACGTTCAATATTCGTATTCTATTTAGTTTTCAATTTATAAATTTTGATCATTTGCCATTTGTAAATTCAGTTCTGAAGATTGATTGTGGCAGCATTTGTTCAAACTTCTTTCCCGCGACCAATAAACAGAGTATTTCAATATTGAAATTGAAATGAGAGCGTGTTTATAAACTATTTTAATTTTTCTGTTCAACTGTTAACATCGGCTTCGGTGTTATTGAACAAATGTGCTTGATTGAAATATTTACATGAACGGTTTGGAATGAACTTTATTCCGTATCATGCAGTTTTTTCAAAACAATAGCGATGCATAGTTGAAGTCATTTTAGAATAAATATTTTCATTGATTTTAAATATAAATCAAAATGTGTTTTGTCACAATTCAATGAACCGAAAGTACGACAGTAAAAGTCGATAAAATGCAACCCTGTTTGTGTACATTGACAACAATAACAAATTTTAATATTTTCATTTAAATTCTTATTTCCATACATGCTCGCTAAAATTTACTACAATTTCCTTTGCGCTTGTATTTATGATATCTGATTGTATCTTGCATGCGAACATATTTAATAGAATTTAACTCGTGCCAAGATCTTTGCTTGTTGTCGTTATACGTTATCTTAAGTTTGTTATCCTTAAAAGAAAATAAGTAAAAAGTTCCTTTATAAATATGAAATTCATTTTGAATGTTAACTAACCACTTTAATCATATTATATTTATATTATATACCTTCTTATATTTACCGCCAAACCGCGAATATGTTGAGAACGTAACCACTGAGAATGTAGCTAAAGCTATATAAAGTATGTTGTATAAAGTAATACTGATGTGTTATATTTTGAAATTCTATAAAGGCATTTCTATCATGCATACATATAGGTAGTGTTCTAAAAAAAATAATAAAGCTAGATATGATGACTTGTGCACAGAGTTAAAATAAGTGGTAATACAAGAAAAGCTACTATTTTCCTTTGAGCAGTAGGTACACATCTCTATTGAAAATTTTTAAATCTTTGTATGTAGGTAGGTACCACAATGTTCGTCTTTGTATATAGGTAGGTACCACAATGTTCGTCTTTGTATATAGGTAGGTACCACAATGTTCGTCTTTGTATATAGGTAGGTACCACAATGTTCTCATTTTCCATATTATGTAAATACTTTCCACGTTCCTGCAAAACTTCTAACAAATTTAGTGAAGTTTATCATTCATTTTTGTAAACATGAACAATTACAAGCACTTCACATGTATAGCGGTAATCAAGGTAGGGCTGATCTAGAAAAACTAGACGCTCCGTACTCACGAAGTAAATAGGTCAGACATTACATGGGCAGGCTCTAATTGCCCGTTTAGGGGTGATACGGCGTAATGAACGAAGTAGCACCGTTTTGTTAAGATATTTCTAAAGCTTTACAAGTATATGTGGGTTGCGTGAGTATTTTTCAACGGATGATCATAAAAACGTAGGAGTTCAAACGTATGTTTTTTGGTTTTGTTACTCGATAACTGCGTGGGTTTTCAACCGATACATGCTTTTCTGTTTGATAGGAACTGATTCTTTTTGTTTTTTTGTAAGGATTTTTTTCCTATTTGCTCCTATTTTAAAATCTTGGATGGCATCTCCCCTCCGGGAACGTCGGCTACTTTTTTTAACGAATGATTTATTGAATAGTATCCGATCCAACTAAGAATAGGATTGACTTAAAGCCATATTGTGACGTAATAACTGTTATAATTCAAATCAATGAACTATCTCAGTTTAGCAATAAGGCCAATAAGTAAGGGTCAAACTAATAACACTAGGTAATTAATCGTTATCGATATATCATATATGCAAAAACGTTTTTTAAACATCGTATTAGTTAAATAACATATACACATAAAGTTTATTGACGTTCCTATTATAAGTTGGATCGCATAGTATCACTGTATAGTGTTCATGTTTCACGAATATTCGTTTTCCAATACGTATCCACCTTTATTGTAATAACGTTTCTCCGTAAGGATTTCCATTGCTTTGCTATGAATGTAATCTCATAAAATGATGAGATTGCGTGACGACAAGGGACACATGTAGAAAGGAATAGGTACACAATAAAATAGATTAAGGACGGGACGGGATTTTATCATTTCTGTATCTTTTAGTTAAGAAGAGCGTGCCTATGGGAGAATAAACAACGAGTTTTTAAACATGTTATTTCTTTAAAAGCACGAACTGGATGCATTTCGCATTCAAATAGAACCAATTTGTTTATGAGCACATAGTTTTTGAAAGTACTAGATCCTTTGTTACTTTCATCATATCCTAACCAGTTATTTTAAGTGGGAAAATATCATCTATACTAAACTTAGTTGCCTAAAAGAATAAGTTTTTAAAACACCTAAGTATACTGATAAATAATTAATTACCACCCAAAAAACCTAAAAATATACATACCTGAGTAATATTTGCTCTAATTTCTATAATTTAACTTTTCAGTTTAAGCCAAGTGTACCAGTTAAAATTTCACGGCACAGCCATTACCCAGCCTAGGCTATGTACTTACGTGTCTACAAAACGGTGTAAACTAGGACGTTTACGTGCGAAAAAATCAACACCTAAATTAATATTTTTGTGGAACATTTCAACGCGCGCCACTTTTAGAATTTAGTTTAAGCAGAGAATTAATTTGGGTGCACTTTATTCATCTAATTACATGTGATAATAAGGTGAGACTATTACTATTACTATCTGCAGGTATGTACCTGTAGATAGTAATAGTCGTAAGAAAATAAAACGAAAAGAGCGTTTTTATGTCTTCAAAGTTTTACAAGCATTTTCGTATGCAGGCGCTAGACATGTGATCAAATACGCAAATACCTACAAAGTCGCGAAGTGTGGCACTGACATTTGCCTATTTGTTCAAAGTTTGAACACATATTTGAAGTTTGCCGAGTCGAGTCGGTTTTTCTGCGAACATCAAAGTAATCAAACTTCAAAGTTGCTTCAAAGTTTGTGCGCCCTGCCACACTTGTTGCAATGCTTAGTAACGCGCGCGCGCGCGCGCCGCTGACCGTAGCAGTTGTGTGTGTATATTTTGAGTGTCATAATGGAGTGGAGTAATGATGTAGTTATCGAATTTCATCAGCTACTTGAAGCGGAACCCTCCATATGGGATCCAAAAAACAAAGACCACAAAAACCGTAACGTTGTAAACGACGCATGGGTCCGAATAAAAAATAATTTATCTATTATAATATATATAATAATTACATTTTGATGTAATTACATTTTGATGTAAAGAATGAAACCAAAAATTGAACGCACTCTAATAAAACAGATTGACGGCGTCCACAAAATCGTCTTCCGATCTATCAGCCATCTTTGCAATAACTGTGCCGTAAAACATTTGAAAACAAGTCTAGCAGGCATATTTGTAATCGTGTTTGCGTCAAAGTTTTCACTTCAAAGTTTGGTCAAATGTTTGCTCAAACTTTGAAGCCAATGTGTAGCGCCAGCCTTAGCGTTTGCTAAGATTTGAATATTGAATGAAAAAGCAAAGTCTCGTGATGGGGTTTGAGGCAGATGACTACAATGATTTCACACCTGCTTCACTGATCGACTTTCTCTAGGGCAAGTACTTAAGTGACCAGTTGACCTAGATTTTTCATTGTAACACTTCTTAGTTCATAGCGTTAATCACTGTACCAAGGAGCTAAATATACAAATTTAAGTTAATTATACCAACACCAATGATTAATATCAACACTCTACATTCACCGTTACATAATTAACACATAGATTCTTATCCATTACGCCTTGCACCTGTAAACGCCATCGCCTTCCTGTCATAAAAAAAAAACCTAAACATAAATTAACCATACTCTTTATGAATTGCACTTGTGAACACCTTTGCCTTCCTGTCACAATAAATAAGAAAAAATTGAAAAAAAGTATAAAAGTACACAGTATAACAAACCTCTTTGACGGTGATATCAGTATGGCAATGATCTTCGCATTTGGCAGTAGTGCGTGCGCTCGCCGCGGTACGAGCTCACCGTCGAAGTACGTCGCCGACTTTTCAAATGTTATCTGTGACGCGTTGCTCTGGTTTGGCGGGAAAAAGTTTAAGTACCTGCGAACAATTACTTATTTATAACCTCAAAATCTCTATAAGAAGTCAAATCATGTTTTAATGTTGTCCGTTTACTATTATAAGTTAAGATGTAGAGCTCTGTCTCTATCTCAGTCTTTGGAGGGAAGAAAGAAACAAAAAAGTTATTAGCTTAATTAATAATAAAAGAGTCAATACGGTGACTAAATTAAGTAATTTGGTAATCAACGGTTCAATCGAAACGGTCAAAACTCAAACATGAAATTTTGTGCAAATTATAGAGCATTTAAGTTAACATTTTGATGTGAGCGCTTTGAAAATTAATTGAAAATCGCATTTAAAATTAATTTTGAAATTTTGTGTAACGCTGTGTGGACTTTTCGCTTTAAAGGACAAAGTCTAAATTGGTATCAAAATAATAATGGGAACCTGTGGTGGCAACTAAAATTTTCCTTTGTACGTAAGTATATAATGTCACATGTTAACCGTTAAGACATTAAACAAAGAGCAAAACATTTTATCAAGAAGTAATGAAGAAATTGCGTGCAAATAGAACGAAGTTTATTTGTAACAGAATAAATATATTCATACACTTTACGAAGGACACTGAAAATCAACTAATTATTCAAAATAGTTTATATTAAATTCGATTGTAAATTGGTCTGGACTGGTTGGGTCGCTGTAGAAAAATTAAAATAAAAAAATGAAAAGTTTTTATAATAAGGAACTCGAAACTGAATAATATAATTAACACATTAACAGTATCGACTTTGCGATGACTTTATAATTAATGCAATAAAGCCTTTTTATATTTTCAACTAAAGAGTCCACAAAAGCCCGAAGGAATTTCCACATTATTCTTAAACATGCGCTCTTCAAGAGTGCTAGACAAAATACCATTTGACGCTAAGTGCAGGAGGCCGGGAGCGGCACTATTTTTCATTACATTACTATTAACAAGCAAACTTCATACTATCCGCTCGATAGTTCCATTTTAAAACTATTTCGTTAAAAGCTGTCGTGCTCACTCGGATCGATAGGCGTCATTTAAATCTAAAGGGGTTGATGAACAATTACGCTGACCCGCTTAGTTTGTATGTATGTAGGTTGGAGGTGCGACGATATTTCCATGAGAAAGCATGAGAATGCCTATGATACGATCAAAACTTTGAACTATGTAGGAACGACCTACCGGCGTTATTAACGAAGGGATGTAATTTGGAATATAGCGAAGATTTACGTGGGGTCGCGTGATTTTGGGCAAAACATTTGAGGGTTCGAAATCAGGGAGAGTTTATTAACTTAATAAAAAAGTTTTAGTGACTTAATAACTTCAGGTAATTATAAAATTTTGTAAATTATATAAACTGTGGAAGAGTTTTATTTTACTTGTTATTAAATGCATAAAATAGTCTATTCTTTAACATAAACGTAAGCCAGCGTTCACCTTGAAAGATAAAGTGCAGGGGCATTTCTTATCTACCTCTAGGATCAATTTTCGCTATGTGCTACTCAATTACCAAGAGCGATGCTAACTGCAGTGCTTACACGGTAATCATTGTACCGAGAAACCGTACAGCAAATAGAATTCGCAGGATTGAGTACTACAAATTTCAATGAAACAAATTACTTCTCACACAACAAGATTCCTTTATCTTTCAACGAAGTCTAAATATTATAATTCAACATATTATGAGTACCAACGTAAAAAAAAATCACAAAACTATGAAGCCAAACTCGCCAGTCATGTCCACATTTGTTTACAGTCAACATTGATCACAATGTAACAACCCGTGTAGCAGACATAAAACACGTTACATATAAAATGCATAAAAGCGAACAAAGTACGCAAGATGTGCAAACACGCCAGAGATTGGACCTTCGATTTACAGTGTGTCACAGATTTATAACCTCATGAACATATTGGAATAGTTTAACCCGACAAATTTGATTAAAATTATGAAGACGGGCTGATGAATATACTAAGATACGTGTTGATTTTATCGTCATATCTTTAAGGGTATTTTTAGTACAATTGTTTTATTGTTACACGTGTACATTACCTTTTCTATTTATAGAAAATTATAATACTGTCAATAGAAATAGAACGCAATCAAAATAAGTGCTATTTGTACAATCAATCCATACCCAATATTAGAGTAAGGGCCGGTTTCATTGTTTGCTTATACCCCTGATAGTCTATCTAATACTAAATATGTAAACTGAAAAACAAGCTAAGCAGAGCATATCATCTAGTCGTAAAACTGGCCCAAATAATTGGTACTAAAAATATTCATTAATCGATAAGTAAGTATATAAGACGAGTTTTTAGTATATTTTGTTCACAAACTCGTAATGTTAATATTTTCATGAATAAAAAGGTTTGCTATGACACACGCCGTAATACTCTATTCATCTCAGACAACCTTCAGCTATTATGGATTGTTTATGGCTCTCGACTATCTGCCAATATAAATAAGTTTTGTTTATATATTCATACAAAATGTTATACATATTGTGATCCCTATAAAATTTGTACGTGAGCTAGTAACACTACACTCGGGTGCAAAAAAATCGCACATTACATTTAAAGTTCAACCTCAATTATTTTTATGTTTTAAACATATTTGGAAAATATTTGCTATTTTTAGAAAGCTTATTAAATATGCTTTCATTTAATATATGTACGTCATATTTTCCGATTCATCCGAGTGTTCGTGTAGCAACTACGCTATACATGCAAACTTTATTTTATTATGATTGAACATTTAAAATATTAGTTCATAGAACCGTGAAATCAAAACGAAATTTCAATAATTGCTATCGACAAACTTAAAAGATAAATAACAAAGCTGTCGACACGAAATTGAAAGAGCCGCTGTATTACTTGAAAGAATAATCTAAAGAGATTATATTCAAATTACATTTTTATACAGAAAGAATAATTTGTTTTACAAAACATCTGATTAAATTTGAAGTCTAGACTTAATTCGGTGTATAATGTACAATAAATTGTTTTTCTTTTGAACTCGCAGAATAACGACCTTCGAAAAATGCTATAATACCTTTTGTATTGGTCAATACAATAACTATATTATTATTAATAAGTTATAAATTATATTTTTTGTTAGAAGAAAAAAGGATTAACTGACGTCTCTACGTACAGTGCGTTATATTGATACGATTTAGCTTATATTCTGGTGATGAGTACGGAAACCGTTTAAGGCAGATGTGACCGAGCCATTTATTGCTTATAACTTCAGAACTATCCTATTCATAAATTTTCCTGGAAGAGGTCGTTATGTGCATTTAGATAATATAAATAGAGTAGCTATGCCGCGCGGTTTCATCCGCGAGCTAAATGTAGTACTTCTATAACTCATGTGTTATTCTGATGTATCTATCTGTATCTATCTATATCATTGTAAAGTTTCATCCAAATCCATCCAGCAGTTTTTTCTTGAAAGACTAACAAATGTGCATACATGATACAACTATCCATACTCGCAATATTAGCACAGATTAATTATATAGTTACTACGTATATCGTAGGACGTGAATTATAGAGAAATATTTACTAATTAGTGAAATAATCGTAAGTACATAAACTGCTAAGCTAGAGAAAGCACGGTTTCAACAATGTAAGGACTCGAGAATGGCTATTTAAATACGGAGTTCAAATTCATAACGGAATAAGCGAAGCAAGCACGTGTACCAAATTTTACTGGGGTAATAGTTATGTGTATAATAATCTCAGTAAGTACTAAGAACGAGTAGGTAGTAATAATAAAGCTCTATATAGTATAAGAAATATAGTATATCTGTATATAGCTTCAGAGTTAAATAGGAAACCTTATCGCAATATCTTAATAATTAATATAAATGAATACAGTAAGCGACATTGCATATATTTAATTGAAATGATTATCAAATGTAAATTGAGTGTACAATAATTAGAATAGCTAGAAAGAAAGAATCGTTTTTTTACACAAAAAGAGTTCAGAGGTCACAATTAATGTTTTTCCAGATAATAAATAATTATTAATTTGGCAACAAAAATTAATAAGTATATCATTATTCAGTATACAAACATGACTTACCAATCCAATCCCTTCAAATAGTTGTTATTATTGAAGAACTGCAGTTCCTCATACGTGACCGGGTTCGGTTGGTTCGGCACCATCATTGGGTGCATAGCCAGGAAAGTGTATAGAGCTGTACTGCCGGTCTTCTGCGGCCCGATGACCAGCACCTTTGGTAGTGTGTCGCACCATTTGCTTTTGGACCAGATGCGACGATGCCGGATGTCGTCGCACGGATTCTGGAAGGGGTGTCTTGTTATTTATGTAGAAACTAGTGGTCCGCCCCGGCTTCGCCCGTGGTACATATTTCACAATAAAAGGTACGTCCTACGTCCTTTCTCGGATATCAAAATATCTCCATACCATTTATAATATTAGTATGGATATGAGTGTTACAGATACGTAGCTTTATTACAAGTGTAAAAAATGGTATTTTATTGTGTCGGATAATTTTACTAGATAAGGTTAAGTTGACAATGAAGTAATGATACGACGAGAGAAACTTTTTTGAATATAAATTGTTGTTCACGACAGGGAGTTGTAAATCGTGAAATGTTCTGTAACCATTGAAAATTTATATCAAATAAATCTAATTGATTGAATTAATAAATAATCGAATTTGTGTCGGAAATTCATTTAATAAAATTATAAACCTATGTATGATTTTAATCATAACGAAGATCTGAATGTAGCCCTCGCTAGCTGCATTGTGATATCCACGTTTGAAGTTTACATAAAGCAATCCATTTCCGATTCAGCCGATTAATCCCAGAGGGAATTAATATTTTTCATAACAATTGATATAAAAACTTAATACATTAAACCAGCCGTGCCGGGCATAGTTGTTGAATTTATATCTAGGAAAAACCCACGCACAAAATCAATTCCACAAATCGAATCAACGGACGGTTTTCAAATTGTTTTAACAAAAATATTTCACTTTCTTTCGCATAAAAAATACCTACGATTCTGTTGGATAAAATGCATTATAATTTGAGATTTCTCTGAAAGCTCGGTAGGAATATTGTTTAACAATACAATGGGCGTTCATAAAATTGCTTTTAATATAAACGTAGTCTGTATTATTAATTTTTAGCTGGATAGGGTCAAGATTATATTTATTACTTTGTTTTTTGTTAAGTTTGTCAATAAAATGCTAATCAATAAGTATTTATAAGCACTGCATGATCCCGTGGACAATACAAAAATTTATCACAAAAAAACAATGAAATTCATTCAACCTTCTCGCGGACATGGTACTGAAATTTACAACATTTTCCTGTCACAATATCAACAGGAAAATTTTTATTTTATAACCTATATAAAATATTTCATTTGGAAATGTTCCACGTTTTAGTATAATCAAAATATAAGTCTTAAATAAGGCAGATTGCAAAAGAGAAATGATAGCCGTGACAAATCTGTTTTTATAGCCACTTCAATTTACTTTGTCTGCTAAAGTCGTTAACTGGCAGTGATCCTTCAGTGTTATTAATTAATTATACATTTCAAGACAAAAAATGGCCTTTTCTCTTAATTTAGCTGCAAAAAGTGGTCCGTGCCGTGACGAATAACGTTACATTTATTTGAAAGAAAGATACTATTTCAAGTTAATGAACAAAGCGGCATCGCCACTTAAGAAATTAAGTAAATAGTATTTTATATAATACTGTATAGTCTGTAGGTATCAAAACAACTATTACGTTTCGAGGATTCAATTTAGAGAAGATATAAACGATCTCAATGTTGTAATATCTGGAGTTGTAGCCTAACTCGACTATTGAGTGGGCCAAGTATTAGCTAAGGATCACGTTGAATAAAGGGCAATTACGTATATTGGAGAGGTTATAACGCGAACATTTAATAGCTTTCAATCTACGAACTCCCGATGAATTTCTACGATCATTCCATTTGGCTTACATATTTAGGTGTGTTATATTAACGTCATTTAGTGGAAATGCATAATTTATAATAACAATGCACAGAGTGCAACACGCCAACGAATTTATTCACAATTTTCGTGCCATTTTCATACGAGCCGAATTCAAAGCCGCGACAACCGCAACGGGTTAAAACAATATCCCGGTAATAAGCTGCATATAAATTTTTGTTTAAGCTGAAAAACATTGGCGGAAAAATTGATTGCACGGAAAACTCGGGAGGAGCAAAATTTATTTATTACTCTTGGTATTTCTTTTAAAATTTACGACTTATAGTTCTTGGGATGATGCATTAAACCGGAACAGAAAAATGGGGATGAAATTTTCATTTATATTGCAATTTAGAGCGCAGAGAGCATCTGACATTGAGAGTGACAGTTACTGTTCTGCGGAATTTTCAGTTTTTAATTAATTATACGTAATTTACTAGTTTAAAAAGTGCACAAAAACATTAATTCTAACACATACTACCACGATAAATGTTATCTCAGTGTTCTGTTGTGTTATAGTGGACGTATCTCAACGGTTAACTCAGCTGACAAACAGCTGATGTAACGGCAGTTACAATCAAACAGCTGATGAACATTTAATCATATTGGAGATAAGGTTTGGAACGATTTATTTATAGTTTTTGGCAGAAGGCCTTTCATTTTAAAAATCTCATGCCTCCAACTGTTAATATTAAAGATATCAAATATTAAAAAGTTCATATTATATCATACAATCACAACGTTATCTTCACGCCATCTATCTAGTCGATATTACAACAACTGGGGGATCAACACTTATAACTAATCATTATGGCTAATAAATGTTCTAGCTGTGGTAAGTTCTGTTCGGCGGCAGATGGAGCTAAATGTAACAAATGCAGCGGTACTTACCATAAACAATGTTGTAACCTAAGCCCCGAAACGCGTATAAATAAATGGGTTTGCCATAAATGTAAGCCGAAAAGCACTGCAAAAGCTGTAGACAATATTATCACACAAGACCAGGATATTGACGAGTTCCCGGACGCAAATCCTTCTCGAAGTGATTCACCTTCACTTACACATGAAATAAAACTCCTACGATCCGAGTTATCTAGTTTCAGACAAGAGATGTCTAAGCTTTCCGCACTTGTTTCCAACTTTGGCGCTAGGCTAGACAATATAGAGGAGCGCGTATCGCAACTTGAAGCCGTTAATACGGACACCGTGCACGAACAGGAGCTGATTCAGCAAAATATCGAGTCTATTGTTACATTAAAAAAGCAACTGAATGAATCAGAGCAAGATAAGCTGTTGAACGATATCGAGATAACGAACGTACCGGAGGTTAGTGGCGAGAACTTGATACATGTCGCTATTACGTTGGCGCAGAAGATCGGACTAACTCTCGATGAACGCGATATAGCGAATGTATATAGGCGTGGGATTCGACGGCGCGCGGAGGTTGAGAGCCCCGGCAGCACGAGCGTCGAGCGAGTGCACGCGCGTCCCATAGTCGTGCGTCTCACGCGCCGGCATCTGCGCGACGAACTACTGCACGCGGCGCGCGTGCGCCGCGGTGCCGACACAGCCAATACGGGGGTGGGGGGAGCACCGCGACGATTTTATGTTAATGAACATCTCACGTACTCTAATCGTAATTTATTTTATTCAGCTCGCGAAAAACTGGGCCGGTCTAATAACTGGCGCTTTATCTGGACCCGAGGAGGTCGTATTTTTGCCAGGCGAGATAATAAATCAAAAGTTGTATATATAACTAGTGAAAAAGATATAGATGAGGTTTTTTGTCCTTAAACGATTTGGATATGTTTGTCGTCACTACATTTATTTTTATGTTCTATCTCAATATTATGAATATGATGTTTTATAACACGTCTACGTTAAATAATTTTAAAAATGTATATGCGCCCAATTTAACTCTTATAACAATAATTTTAACTTTTTATTTTTTCCTTAACCTGAAAAACTTCAATTTGAAATGTTATTTAATTATAAAATCTAAATATTATATAATTAGTAATAATATTGTATTGCATTATGGTGTTGTCTTAATATGTGAGAACATAGTACATTCTTTTGATTTATTATTTCCCTCACTCTTGCAATATTTCTGTAGTACCCTAATAAATTATAATTACATGTTATTTAAATACACTGTATGGCTTTGTATTTGTTATTTGTTGGTCCATAAGAACAAACAATTAATAATAGTATTCCTGAACGTTGTGCTTAAGTGTGAGTCTGTGTTGCTGTCCATGCTCATTAATGTACTCGTTTATTATTATAATTATAAACTAAAATTCTGTATTTTATTATGTATGTATATTAAGTGGTTTTATATCCTCTATATAATATATAATTTGAAATATATTTATTATATTTTACTTTTTCTAAGTGTAAGTTTTGTGCCTGAGTGCGAGTCTGTGATGCTGTCAATGCTCATTAATGTACTCTTTTATTATTATTATTATAAACTAAAATTCTGTATTTTATTATGTATGTATATTAAGTGGTTTTATATCCCCTATATAATATATAATTTGAAATATATTTATTATAATTTACTTTTCATTTGTTCTCATTCTTTATTTAAAACTTATGATGATGGTTAAACAGAAAAAGCGTAATTTTGCAATAGGCTTCATAAATCCGGGCTCGCTAGGTACAAATCATGAAGAATTTTTTGTTGCACTCGATAGGCATTCAGTTGACGTACTTGCTGTAAATGAAACATGGCTTCGTGAGGGTGAGGATGGGCGTGCTCCTCAAGTACCAGGCTATAGTCTCAAACACCTGCCTCGTCCCATTAGTATTCGTAGAAGAGGGGGAGGGGTGGGCTTTTATATTCGAAACTGTATTGGTGTACAAATTCTAGAACACCCAGTGTCACCACAGGTGGAACAAATGTGGATAAAAATTTCTTGCCGAGGCATTAATACAGTTATTGGCACAGCATATCGTCCACCGTGGTTGGATGTTAATATATTTTTTAATGCTCTGGTAGACTCGATTGGAAGTTTGATATGGTGTGATAATTTAATACTTTTAGGAGATTTCAATATAAACTTATTAGATGAACGACACTGTAACACCACTAAGCTCGTAAACTTTTTAAATAGCATGAATCTACATCAATACATTCTCAAACCGACACATTTCACAGAGGAGAGTGCTACTCTTCTTGACTTAATATGTGCTACCGTTCCGGTATATGACATCAGCATAGATTACATCAAATCACTTAGCAGCCATGCCTTCATCTCTGGTAAAATGGACATTATTAAAAATAAATTCCAACCAAAGCTTATAACATACAGACCCATGAAGGATATAAATTCAACACTACTTCTTACATATTTAAATAGTTTTGACACAAATCGCTTTTATTTATATGACAATATACATAACCTAGTTAATGACTTTTCCACCTCAATATTGGATATGTTTAATTTCCTTGCACCGCATAAAACAGTATTGACGCGTGATAAAGGCTACCCATGGATAACTTACAACATAAAATTAATGATGAGGAAACGCGACGAGGCCCATATTAAGGCGAAGGCTACTAAGATGTCACATCATGAGAATTTCTATAAGGATCTAAAACAATATGTCAATAATGCAATAATAACTGAAAAGACTGTATATTATAATCGTTACGTTAATGATAATATAGATAAGCCACAAATTCTCTGGAAACATCTTAATAAGCACATAGATTTGAAACCTAATAAGGCTGTTGTACTTCCCCTACATATACGAGACCCTAACTTAATAAATTCTCATTTTTTAAATGTTCCTGGAAGAGATACTGTGCCTGATGATACATTAAATTATTATACTTATAATAGATTGAAACATTCGGAATTCACATTTAGTAAAGTATCTGAAGATAAGGTTTTGAGGATGTTCCGAGGGCTCAAATCTAATGCTGTTGGTGTGGATGGGTTATCTTTGGATATGTTGCAAGTCGTTGTATCTGAGCTTTTACCTGTTCTGACCCATATTATAAATTTCTCTTTAACTTCATGTACTTTTCCATCCCTGTGGCGCCAAGCCATAGTACGACCGATTCAGAAGAATAATAACGCTAATGATTTTAAAGACCTTCGTCCCGTGAGTGTTCTTCCATGTCTCTCTAAGTTATTAGAAAAAGCAGTGTACAGTCAGATGATGGAATATCTTGATCACCATGACATCTTACCGACATTACAGTCAGGCTTTCGTAAGCAGCGCGGAACAGCCACGGCTCTTGTTGATGTACTGGATAACATTCTATCTGCACAGGATGATGGGAAAATCACCATTTTAGTTTTGCTGGACTACTCACGGGCATTTGATACGTTGAACATACCCTTGCTCTTAGCAAAGCTTTCTTACTATGGTTTTAGCGAGAAAGTTGTTGAGTGGTTTAGAAGCTATTTGAGTGACCGTAGTCAAGTGGTGGCGGTGAATCAAGAGAACGGTACAACACTGTATTCTGATAGGAAAACTATAGCCAGAGGAGTGCCACAGGGATCTATTCTCGGTCCTTTACTTTATATCTTATACAGCGGGGATATAACGACTTGCATACACAACTGTAAGTACCATATGTATGCGGACGACATTCAACTTTATATTTCTTTCTCACCAAGTGAAACACAATCGGCATTGGAAAACTTGAGTGCTGACCTGGATCGAATAAATAAATGGTCAGAAAACAATTCTTTAGTTCTTAATCCAGCCAAAACAAAATATATAATCATGGGAACACCGCAACAGATCGAAAAGCTTGACAAACAACAGCGTATTGAGGTATCTATAAATGGGACGGTCTTACAGCGCGTTAAGGAGGTTCGAAACCTTGGAATCATCTTTGACGAGGGTTTAAGATTTGAAAAGCATATCAGTAAAATAGTTTCAAACTGTTTCTATCGTCTGAAGGTACTATATCGCCTGAAAAGGTATTTAAGTTCGGACATTAAGATGCGTCTGTGTGATACTTTGATTCTCTCCAAGTTTAATTATGGAGATACTGTGTATGGTCACCGTCTATTTGCTAGAACGAAGCAAGCTATTCAGCGGGTGCAGAATGCATGTGCTCGATTTTGCTGGCAAATACCACCTAGAAGTCATATTTCACCTTATTTAAACAAAGCAAAGACTTTGAATATGGAAAATCGACGTCGCATGCATTTTGCCTCCTTACTGTTTGGAATAGTGAAAACAGCTACACCTCAGTATCTCCATGATAAATTATCGTGGGGACGTGATACAAACAAAAGATATAAAACAAGGGCATCTTCGTATATCTTGTATCCACATAAGTTTCGAACTGAGGCGTTCAGGGGGAGCTTTAAGTACAATGCAACTAAATGCTGGAATAACTTGCCGCCTCCGTTTCGCAATATTCAATCGTTATCAACGTTTAGATTAAAGTACAAAAACTATCTTATTCAGACGCAGTTAGATCAGCATTAGTTGCATTGTAACCTCTTCTACCAACTAATCACTTTTAAGCTAGGATGGTGCCCTTCACTCGTCGAAACATGCTTTCCTTGGGTTCACGTCCATGGTTGTCAGTTTATATACCTATTGTAGCAGAATCCTTTTTAACTTTCATTGCTTTGTTTTATTTATATATTTATTTACCAATTTAGTGGTTCTACTTAATGTATTATGCATTAAATTCTTTTATATGTAATATATTATAATACGTGTATGTGTGTATATATATTATAGTATATTATTATGTCTATATTTTACATTATACTATTAATATTGTATTTATTTTCTTTTCTTTAATTAAAATATATTATGACGAAGTATTGCTCTCGGGGCTCACTGAAAATCGGTGCTGTGACGTTTTTTTGTTTACGTCACAGATGTTCACCGAGTGATTTCCCCTTTTAATGGCATCATGCTTCACAGACTACACACTTCAATGTGTATTTTTAAGTATTGTAGTAAGTAAGTATTATAAGTATTGTATAAATTGCTTTGAATTATGTACGTGTGAGGCTATGTGCCATTAAATAAACGTTTTTTTCTTTTTTCTTTTCTTTTTCTTTTCTTTTCAATTTAATTTTATAAGAGAATCATGAAACACTGCTTCATTTTCTGATAATATTTAATCCTATGAAGACTAATAATTCTTCTATACATGAGGCGTCTTAATCCTCGTGTTTCATAATTTATGAAAAGTTAGAGCGGCCGTACACGGGCGGCTCGAGCAGTTGACGGCAGTGCGACGTACACGGACTGCTCGAAGGCTTTTTTTTAAATGCTAGCATGTTACAATATTGTTTTATTTATACAATAAAAGTTCCTCTCTTTGTGTGGTGTGTGAGTGTGTGAGAGGGCGTAGGTAGGTATAATGTTATGTGTGATGTGTGTGTATAGTGTCGTCACAGAATACATAATAGTAGCTAAACGCTGCAGAACGGACACTCTCCGCCTCCCGCCAAAATTAAACACTTACCTCACACCGCACGATCAGGCTAAAAATGGTCCACATTTTTCTACAGGGACGATACGCAAGTCGCAACTAAGATTGACAACATTAATCAAATTGACTTAAAGTAATTTTATTATTTTGGATTTGTGATTATCGTTATTCGTAGATATTGTGCTGTTTACGGATGTATCTCATCAGAAAAACGCGAATTTTTTTTTACGCTCGTCAAAAATGTGCCAACCATAAAGCGTTAACACACACATTTGCAGTCTCTACTGTGTGACTGTCAAAACGATAATTTTGTATGGAGTGTCCGGGATGTGGTGTCGTGTAGTACAGCGGCATGTGTGCACTCACCCCCCACAGCGGGCTGAGCTCGTCCGGCCGCAGCTGGAAGTACTTCTCGGCGAGCGCGAGCGGCGGCGCGGACGCGAGCCGCACGTTCGTCCAGCAACGGAGGAACTTCACCACCGACTCGAACGTGTACAGCGCGAGCCGGTCGTTGCCGTAGTTCGACATGTGCGTCATGAATATGTTTATCTGTTGGATTATTATTGATATTAACACTAGTACACATTTATAACATCAAAAATTTAACTAAGTACCCAAAATTTATTCCGCTAATTCTATAGGACAGATAAAGCTAAGTATAGTAATTATACTCGTAAAGTCGTAAACATAAACCTCATTCTAGCGGAGTATTGTTAGTAAATAAATATTCACGGGTATAACAAATTGGCAGATATAGATCACCGAATAGAGAAAATTTAAACTTTTTTGAAAGAATATACACAGACTGCAGTACGAAAAAGGCATTAGAAGCCTAAAGAGACATTTTGAACTTATTTTTTTTTAAATAATATGGCTGAGTAAACAGTTTTTCAAAATTATGCATAAATAAAAATAAGTATAAGGCGACAATCACCAATTTATAGTCATAAAGACAGAGTGATCTAAGAGCAACGTTGCATTTTTTATCGCGCTCTAATAATGTCGTTGTCTCGAATTGCTCTATGGGGAAAACGTGTCGCTTCAAGGTAACAACAACATTATCAGTAAGGAGATAAAGAAAAGCGTGTTTTATTAACTGTGAATCTTTGTTTATGTACTTAAACATTGTTTATGTTTTTTAACTATATTACGGAGCAATATTAAGAAACAAATCAACATGGATCACGTGTTTTTTATTTATAAACACTGATTACGAATTACATTGGACTATGTCCTTCTGTGAAATAAAAAATTATCTCAATGAAGTTATCCTTTTTATACATATAGAGCCTCGAAGAAAATCGAAATCGATACATTTTCACAATAATCCAACCTCATTTTTACATATAACAACAAATAGCAAAGATTACACATAAATTAGTAAGACCCCAATAGAAAAGGATGACGCTACGTTGCTAAGCAACCGATCTGTGGCAAGGTCACATCACTTACCGCGAGTACGAGTGAAGTGCTAAATATTCTTAAAGCGCATAATTGGGACGTCCGTATTGAGATAAACCGCAGATTACGTCCTTATTATCTTTACACGAGTGCGAAAATTGTGACTTGTGATTACATTGTTTAACTGCGCGATTTCTTATAACGATGAAAGTAATGAGTGTGGACGTTAATATAGTTTATTGTCTCATATAAAATATCAGTCGTAAAAACAGAACATTAATAGATAGTTGGGGATAATTATATTCGTTGAATACAATAAAAGAAAGACTTTTACAATGTCTGAATACACAAGTCTAACTTTCAAAACTAAAATTGAAGCCTAAACATTCAACCTATACAAGCGTGTTATCTATCCACTATACATACAATTCATCCAAGCTTCCCATTGCTAGTGATAGTGGAAAAACCGTACAAAGGACACAAAACAAAGTCCAAACCAGTTAGGTATGTGACAATAACACTTTGTTCACGAGCTACAATTCCGCTGGAGGTCCGCTGTAAATTCGTGTCGAGTTATTAATGAAGTTTCGGAACACCTTGCCTTCCTTTATGGACCGTTTCTGAGTTTATTTGGTAGCAGTTCACACGCACCGAGGATGGAGGGGATTATCGAGTGTTTTGTGGATTGCTTTATATGTATACGTTATAACTATTTCATATACTGTGGCTATGTCGCAGTTGGATTGTATAATCCGCCGTATTACATTACGGCTAGCTGTTTTCAAAAACAGGGCCGTTTTGTAATGCGGCGGTTCAACTACTGGTTCGAATAAAAAAATTTTGTTTTGTTTTGGATATTCCATTTATCGTGGAATGCTAGGAGCTATAGGTACAGCAATGCAAACTGTTACACAAATATTTTGTTTGTGAGTAGACGAAATTGCATGAGTCACTTGTGTATAAAAATTGTAAGTTCGTAGCAACTGTTATAATCTATTTCTATAAATAAAATTTTATTGATATCTTTTCATACTTGTAGACATGTTACGTCGTTAGTCAATAGTTGCTCTCAAGCACGCGTGTTTACTCTTCAAAGATTTTACGACATATTATATTTATTGAATATAAGAGGATTAAAGCCTACTTGTGGGATAAAATCTAGGACTTTTAATGGTCACGCAATAATCAAAGTAAAACGGGAAAATAATTTTTAATTATTTAAGAAAAAAAAAACATGAAATCGTTAATAAGCACCTATGTACAATGCCGCATACTTTCGGAAGGGTACATGTGATACGAATAGGTAGGTAAACTAATAAAATTTTGGCTCATTCCATGCAACTTCAATAGAAACTATCTTTGGTTTTGAACTTCTACTCTATGGTTAGTAATTCTCAACTAGTTTAACTAGTGTAAAGCAATTCAGAACTTTCAGAGCTGCTTTTTGTCACCAAATGTTTCAAGGATATTACAGATTCTTGAATATATGTATTTAGCAGAAATTCAAAGGTTTCATTGATAAAATAAAAATAAAATTAAACACAAAAATTCCTAAACCCCGATACAGATTCTCAAGATGCTTCCTTATGAAATACTCATGAATTTCCAAGAAATGAATCCAAATTACAGGCTCAAAGCAAGCTCAAAGCAAACTAAGCTATAAGGCGGTGTACCCAAAGATTAACAGCGCATTTACAATATATAATATCGCTAAATATTCAGCCCGTATACTACTGTTTTACATAGTTTGCATAGATAAGAGCAATATTAATGTACACTCGGCTTTAGTGCGCGCTAACCACACGTTTGTCACGGCGGCGTTTACTCCAAATTAACTCCTATGTTTAATTTTAAACGTTGCCGAAATACGTTAACGTCTTATTTTATACCAAACCACACATTAAGCAAAACATATGTATTTTATAGAGACAATTTAGCGTTTAAATGGCAGGGAGATAGTAAAATAATAATTTGAGATAATTTTATGTACAACAGAAAAAGTTATGTCCGGAACGTACGTATAGAAAAAGTTTTTCAGTATTTGTTTAAACAAAACAAAAGAGGGCAAAAAAACAGTGCGATGAAACAGCGTGCGAAATTCTTTTGAGATATTTTCTTATTCCAAAAACAAATCAATCAAAATCGGGACAGAGGTATTTCTGAAAATATTCAGCTACGCTCAACAATTTATAGGTAAGTACATAAAATGTTCCGTTTATTAATTTTAATGAATTCATGTTCGTAGATATTATGCATTTCATAATACAATATTAAATAAATCATGATTGAATTCGTTATTTAGCGAGTATTGACAGGTCCTGATTTTCATATCCATATTTTAATTCCTGCAAACCAACATTTCGTGTTCCAAAAATTAATATAACTCTCTTTTACTGTTAAACTACTTCAAAGTTCAAAAGTGCAATAAAATAAACATCAAACTAATCCCTTCCACGCTATACTTACCATTAAAAGTGAAATAACAAAGAACTGTTATACCTATCATTAACATTACCCTTCTAGTTCGCGCCACGAAGGTCGGCGATACAACCACAGAACGATCTATCCGCTATCGGATAGGTGGCCCGTAACTCCGAACAAATTAGATACTAATGAGTGTTTAATTTACTAGGCAGTGTCGAGTCAAAATTACTTACCGGGTTATTGATGACTGTCTGGAATAGTTCGCCTCCTTGTATCGATTTGTCGAGCCTCTGTCGCCCACCTGGGTACCGCTCTAGTAGGAGGGTGTGCGTGAACAGGCCGCAAGTCTGTCGGGGCAAAACCATCACCCCCCTGTGTTTGAAGCCGCGCCGCAATCTGTTGGACGGCCCGGTTACTTAGAAAATGACATGTTCATATTTATATCTTTTGCGATTGATACATTCAACTTTGGTAGTAGGAGTTTGTTGGGCGAAATGTTTAGACGTAACATGTTCTTAGGTGGATAATGATCTTTCATGTTTACTTCAAATGTATACTTAATAAAAACATCTTATATTATATCCCGATCACACAAAATTAGATAAAAATAAAATAAACTTCTAGAATTTTAATGAGCTCCTGTTAATAATATGCTTGTAACGCGAAAGCTGCTTCATGTGCTCACATATCTACGGCAAAAAATGTGGTATTACGAATGTGACAAAGTATACGTATTCTAACAAGCAGCACAGTGGGCGTAGAAAATGTGGGAATTCCTGAAAAGCTGACAAATAACGTTCCTAATCATTTTGACAATGCAAAAACTGTAGGCCTTCAGAATAAAGACCGAAACGAACGTAGTTATTTTAGGAATTGCGCAAAACCGCGGATGACGACGCGACAAGTCAAGTTACAATATAACATTCCCAATATAACGATTAAAATATAATAAAAAATGGTTATAGTAAACAAAGGAAATATAAAAAAAGATACATGTTTTGTGTACACAAAACATCGCGATAAATAAAAAGATAATTTAAAAAAACAATCTGTAAAAAATACATTCACTATATATACAAATAAACATTTTAAACAAAATTCGTTTGCCTCATGTTTTTAAAAACACACGGGGGATAACAAAGTTTGTACAAAATAAGAACCGCAATTAGGGTTGCCCGTATCGAAAACAGATATTATCTACCGCTTTTAACATATTGTATAGCCAGCTCGGTGTTTTTGTTTTGGACGTTATTCAAAGCCGCAACCTTTTACCACTAACAGCCGATATTCTAAACTGGCATACATTTGGGATTCTTTCTACGCAAATTGATCGCACCGAATTGTCATATTCATAGCGTTATTGAGGATTTCCCGCCCTTTCTGAATATGTTTATTTTTTCTTAGTGCGGGCTTATTTCAGCTATTGATGGCATGTGATAGAAACATACATCATTTTAGATGAGGCTTATACGTTATACACACCTGTAATTTATAAAACTTTATATTTATGGTTCTATTTCTAACAATATGGAAATTGGTTGGAAATTGTAGCTTCTATGAAAAGTATGTAATAAGTTAATGTATGAATTGAGCTTACTGTGGGACTAGGTCGATTTGTGTAATAATGTCCTATAGTATATAGTATATGAACATACTAAAATATGATTTGTGAAAGCGGCTGTTATTGTCTTTAGATTTAAACCTAATATAGTAATTTAATCGTTATATTATACGTAGAAATCATCAGAGTCGAATAATACTTTTAAATACATAGCTACATCATTTTCAATATTGTGACGTATTTGTATAGTTACTGTTAAATTCTATCAACATATACATTAAAATATTTCATTGTGCGTTTTATGAGCAAATTGTGGACGTTTCAATATTAGTTTATTCTGTTTAATCGCTTTGACATTTTGCAGCGAATGTTTTGAATGTTTTTTTAGGTGTTGTAAATATCCAGAATATACGAGTATTAGGTGTTAACTCAGCTAACGCTAACATTGCAAATTTCAATTGTTTTACACGTAAAATAGCGTATGAAATTTTGTCCGCGTTCCAAAAATTCTGTATAATATAGTATGTAGTTAGTGTACGGTTGTAACATTTGTTGTCTCTACGCGTGCGAAATGAAACTTTTATTTCATTTTGCACCTGCTCTTTTAAACTTGTAATTTTACGTTTAAAATGGCGTATCGTTTTGAATTGGGAGAGGTTCACAGATGAAAAATTGTCCTTATAAATAAAAAAATGTATTACTTTATTCATTGTAAAGTTTGCGTGACGTCATATTCAATGCCACTTGCTAGCTCGAAATTCCAAAGCAATTTTCAACCAAGTTCAGACTGATTTTCTAAATAACGAGAATGTTTTGGAAAACTTAAAATAACAATGGCTCGTATATACGCCAGATTTTTATATACTTAATCAGAAAAGTTCAAGCCTTGATTTTATACCAAAATGAAAAACGATAAACAGTCATTAACCTTTTGTTGATACATTTCAATGAAAACTTGAGTACCGAATTATACTTACATACGTATGTTAAGGGTGCGTATCAAGCAAAATTACCAATCTTCTATTAGATGATACGTGTAATAGTGTATATAAACCACTTTTATCGTGACAAAACCAAACGTTTATATCTTGAGAAAAAAAGAGCGCCAAAAGTGGTTTATCGCAGATAAAACCAAAACTAAAAGTAATTACACAAAATGCTCTGACAAATATCTTGCAAATGTTTTAATATAATTGTTTTAAACAGAATCGTTGAACATATCATCTAGTTTGATAAATATTTTATTTTTTAGATTTGGTCTTGAATATTACACGTATCATCTAATAGAAGATTGGTAATTTTGCTTTATACGCACCCTTAAGGACGTATTTTATTTTTTGATTTATACTTCCTATTCCAATTAGGTAGGTACCTATATCATAAAATTGAATCGGAGAAGTTCTGCAAAAACATACATTAGCCTATTTATAAAAATACCATAAAAATCTGCCGAATATCAAGACAAGAGCAAAAAATTGTGATATGATCAAAATATAATTTATTCTGATATGATTCTTCCACTGTTACGTCATCTAGAACTTATCCATCTAGATCTTTATAATATGAAAATGATTTAAAATTGTTTATTACCTCTGTCATTCCTTAAAAATATGTCGTAAATATGTGATGCGTGTTGAATTATAACCAGGAACAGAATACACGATTCGAATAATAAATTCACTATCGACGGATTTAAATAATTCAATAATTTAAAAATAATGTGTTCTATCACTGAATATAGATAAAAAGAAATAAAGGCGAAGTTTGGTTTGTCACGCAAAAAAAATGTAGCTCTAGATAGAAAAGCAAGCGCTAAATATAAATATTTCAACGGGGATTTATTTTATTTCACTACCACCTAACGTTATTGCATGGCGTATTGACACAACGTAAAACAATTCAGCAAACGCTACAAAAGCTATACTAGCTTTTCTTCCACAGTTTCGTTTGCGTGGTAAAAAAGTCCCATGGGAGTAACATTTTTTCGTGCGTTAAAAAGTAGCCTGTCACTTTCTAGCTTCCTAACTATCTCCGGACACTTACGTCATAATTTCATTCCGTTGTGAAATAGAGACAAACAAATACTTCCGCATGTATATTATCAGTAGGATATCTAGTTTGCTATATAGCTGGTTATATATCCCATGTTTTACACATAAGTGGCTTGGACACGGCAAGCGTGGAATAACCGCAACGCACCGTTTGCGGTACCGGAGTTTGGCAACCACAATACTGACATAAAAAGTAGCTTAAGCCACTCTCGAACTATCTCAGACACCTGAGTCATAATATCGCTCTATTGCGATAAAAAAGACACAAACAAAAACACTTTCACATGTATATTATCAGTAGGATATCTAGCTATCTATATGTCGGAGTATTGATTTATTCAGTTGGTATTAACGCCATCTATTGGTAAAGTTATGAGTTTGAATATTGACATAGTAAGACTTGAAGTTTTAACGAATGAATTTATGACAATGACAAGTGACAATGACATTTTCCTTGAGTCAGTAGTTTGGTAGGTTGGGGGGTGTCAGTTCGACCGACACTTGCCGCCCGACAGCCAACCGCGCCAGTTGTGCGCACTGATTCTTTTTATTATTTACGATCATGGCGGACGTTGAAATTAATCGCGAGGAATCTCCGAAAGCAGCGGTGGGATCTGACCATCATTCCTCCAGTGTATTTAACCGACACCCTGCCACTACGAGCGAGACATATTTCCGAGAATCGGCGAACCAATCCGCCGAATCAGATACTCCACCAACTGGCTACGTGGAATACTCCACCAACAAGCTGGCGATGATCGATCGACTGGAGACAGCGTGAGCGAGGCGAACGAGATCGAAGTCGTCATGTCAGGTATCTCTGACGATCAGGTACGATCAGATTTATTAAAAAAAATACCCCCACGGACTTTGTAACATTAGATAGACACGTTGCTACCTACCCTCAAATTAATAAAAATAATAAACGACCTTCAACTTCGAGCTCTTTTTGTAGTGACTTTAAGCAGCGTTAAATTGAAACAAATGACCATGTTATGTGCCACAATTGCGGCAAAATGGGGCACTATAAGCGAAGTTGTAAATTCCATCCGCACACTAAGGTTTCACATTCGGAAACGTTTTAATTAAAATGTCCGCCTGTCGATAAAAATGTTCAGTGCATTTATTGTTGTAAATTTCTGCATACAGAGCAGGTGTGTTTCTCTAAACAACGAGACGAAAAATAAAAAAAAAGCAATGATACAAAGTCCGTTAATATGTGTGTGTCTAGTCAGAATCGCCGCTTGTTAAAATTATTGTTGGTAGATTTCAATTACAAGCCCTCGTAGATAGTGTATCTAACTGCTCGCTCATTCGTAAACCTATCGCTGACGTTATGACCGGTGTACGAGATTTTTTTTATTTACGCGTTTAACTGGTATTAGCTCCACTTCCACTCATTCTTTTCCCGTATTACTTTGCCTATAGAGATCGATGATGTTCACTTAGAGGTTGATTTTTTTGGTGGTAGGCTCTCAGGCTTTACCTCATGACGTCATTGTTGAGCGGGATGTTTTTACGCGACTCGGGGTAAACTTAAAAATTAAAAATAAAGACGTTCACGTTTCTCGCGATGTTCGTGCGCACGTTTGTGCTTTGCAAAGTGCCGATATAGAAGCAATCGATACCTACCTTACAGACATCCAAGATATTGCTCGTTTACGTGCTATTATTGAAAATTTTAATGAAAACTTCTTAAAGGGGAACTCTCAGACGGTCGTAACAACAGGTGAGATGGAAATTAGATTATAAGATCCGAACAAAATAGTGCAGCGTCAACCTTATCGCCTGGCCCCCGCGGAACGCAAGGCCATGATTGACATAATAGTTGACCTCCAGTCTAAAAACATTATCAGCGAGAGTACGTCACCATTTTCAAGCCCGGCTATCCTCGTGAAGAAGAAGGATGTCTCTGACAGGTTGTGTATTGATTTTCGTGAGCTCAATTCGAATACCGTGCGCAATATGTGTGTCATGAAAAGCTGAGTAAATATCCTATGAGTTTACCAGAAATGTCTAATCAATTTGATGATTTGTAATAAGAGTGAGTTTTATTTTTCTAATCGGCTTTAAAAATTAATAAGTGTGTCATGAAAAGCTGAGTAAATATCCTATGAGTTTACCAGAAATGTCTAATCAATTTGATGATTTGTAATAAGAGTGAGTTTTATTTTTCTAATCGGCTTTAAAAATTAATAATTAAATATTGAGTTATGTTAAAATAAAATGATTAGTCGCCAAAGTAAACGGCATTTGTTGAGATACACGATTGTATTTATTATGTTGACGGTTGCGATATGATGATTTTTCCATTATTTTTGTTGTTGGTGTTTTGGTTAGTAGAAATGTTTACAATTTATTTTGTTGATCAATGCTAATAAAGGATCGCATCTCTAGACGCTTGTTTCTTTTTCCTTTCCTAAGAGGAGCTGATGGCGTAAATTTAGCATTGGAAGCCCTGCGCTTCACGCGTAAATTAAACATTGGAAGCTCCGCGCTTCATGTGTTGGTTCTATCTACATTGGAAGCTCCGCGCTTCATGTGTTGGCCCTACATTGGAAGCTCCGCGCTTCATGTGTTGGCACTACATTGGAAGCTTTGCGCTTCATGTGTTGGCACTACATTGGAAGCTTTGCGCTTCATGTGTTGGCTCTACCTACATTGGAAGCTCCGCGCTTCATGTGTTGGCACTACATTGGAAGCTTTGCGCTTCATGTGTTGGCCCTACATCGGAAACACCGCGCTTCATGTGTTGGCCCTACATTGGAAGCTCCGCGCTTCATGTGTTGGCTCTATCTACATTGGAAGCTCCGCGCTTCATGTGTTGGCTCTATCTACATTGGAAGCTCCGCGCTTCGTGTGTTGACTTTACATTGGAAGCTCCGCGCTTCATGTGTTGGCTCTATCTACATTGGAAGCTCCGCGCTTCATGTGTTTGCTCTAACTACATTGGAAGCTCCGCGCTTCATGTGTTTGCTCTAACTACATTGGAAGCTTCGCGCTTCATGTGTTTGCTCTATCTACATTGGAAGCTTCGCGCTTCATGTGTTGGCTCTATCTACATTGGAAGCTCCGCGCTTCATGTGTTTGCTCTAACTACATTGGAAGCTCCGCGCTTCATGTGTTTGCTCTAACTACATTGGAAGCTTCGCGCTTCATGTGTTTGCTCTATCTACATTGGAAGCTTCGCGCTTCATGTGTTTGCTCTATCTACATTGGAAGCTCCGCGCTTCATGTGTTTGCTCTAACTACATTGGAAGCTTCGCGCTTCATGTGTTTGCTCTATCTACATTGGAAGCTTCGCGCTTCATGTGTTTGCTCTATCTACATTGGAAGCTTCGCGCTTCATGTGTTTGCTCTAACTACATTGGAAGCTTCGCGCTTCATGTGTTTGCTCTAACTACATTGGAAGCTTCGCGCTTCATGTGTTTGCTCTATCTACATTGGAAGCTTCGCGCTTCATGTGTTGACTCTACATGGGAAGCTTCGCGCTTTATGTAGGTTCTACGTTACAAACCTTGACGAAAAGTTGTGACCAGAGCTAAATAGGTTTAGAAATCGCGCGAGAACGCGCTAATTGTCAGAATGGCCGTGTCGGAGTATTGATTTATTCAGTTGGTATTAACGCCATCTATTGGTAAAGTTATGAGTTTGAATATTGACATAGTAAGACTTGAAGTTTTAACGAATGAATTTATGACAATGACAAGTGACAATGACATTTTCCTTGAGTCAGTAGTTTGGTAGGTTGGGGGGTGTCAGTTCGACCGACACTTGCCGCCCGACAGCCAACCGCGCCAGTTGTGCGCACTGATTCTTTTTATTATTTACGATCATGGCGGACGTTGAAATTAATCGCGAGGAATCTCCGAAATATATAACCAGTGTATGTATTCCATGTTGTACACATAAGCGGCTTGGACACGGCAAGCGTGGAGTCACCGCAACGCACCGTTTGCGGTACCGGAGTTTGGCAACCACAATACTGACGTCACTAGCATAGCCCAACATTGCTTGCAAGTCTTGAGTTACAAGCATGTATACCGACTTCATGTCAATTGTCGTCGTAAGACTGTAGCATTTATCAATATTGAAACGGCTGTTAGGTATATTGAATTAATTCACAGCGCCTTATGAATAAAGCAAATCATATAATATATGGAATAAAGAATATATTTTCCCTTTTGCTGTAGAATAATCTCATGGATCTCTTTCCCATCTTTTGATAGACCAAGTCCATTGTGACGCATCTCGTCAAGGGAAACAGTGCGTAGACAATTGGAAATATGTCGATCGTAAGTGAAATATATTACAAGGCGAAAGCCCACAAAGACCCGCCCACCGCCCGCCCTTATTTTCTAGATTTCCCCAGGCTTTGGAGCCAACCGACCCGAGACACCTACCTGCCCCGAGATATTTCCCGGTATGTGAATAATATAGTGACGGTTCTTTTGCGTTGTAAGCGATATTTAAATATTTCAAACGTCACTGTAAAAGCAGACAGCTTTCGGATTCCTGAACAACATTTTTGCATTCAAACAAGCGGTGCTTAGCGATTCTAAAAGGTGAAGGTAAACGGTAAAAAAGCTTTTCGCTGTCCGTGTCAGGAAGTTGGCGAACAAAAGGGGTTATTTCGGGAGCTCTATATGTACGCTACTTGAAACTTACCTCGCAGGTCTTAGATGTGGATACTCTTCAGTACTCGTGACTTTGACGTCCCAAACTTTCCTCCACGCTTCGTATAGCGGTTCATGTACTGGATATACCCCAGAGTGATGCGGGGATACTGAATAGCAGGAGTTAGTTGGAATGCCGTGTTCTAGTGCGAACTGTTTGTTGAGCATCATCTCGGCTTCTAGTTGCGACACGTTGTTGTACAGGTGAGGCTGCTGGTGGTTCCACATGTGACAAAACCTGTGTAATTATAAAGTCAATTAAGGAGACGTACCTATATTAATATGTTAATAGTATAAATCAAGGTAGAAAGCCACAAATTGTTTCTACAAACGTATATGTACCAGTTAGATTACTTATATAATTTTAATTAGAATACGTTAATACGCAGGTTTAACGATAAAATAAAATATGTAACCTACAACAACATAATATCATAATCTAACATAATAATAATAATTTTAGAAGTTATTTCAGAACAAACATCTTCAAAACCACGATCATTCAACCTTTTTGATTGCATAATTTTTAACTTAATGTATTTTACTTGAACGAGATTGCAACACAGTTTCTCAAAAATTTGTGTATAATTTTTTTTTAATATTCTTACCAGCTAAAATGCTCCCGATTCTTAAGTAAAGCGTCATCGCCTCGATTCTCCAGCGTGGTCCCATGGTGGTAGTACTTCGCGCTGAAGCCCAGGTTAAACCTGAAGCCGGGCACGAGCCGCTGCAGCGCCACCTGCGACGCCATGAGCGCGGATACGTCTTCTTCGTGAAGTCGAGTACCTGTTTAAAAGTGCATCTTGTAGTTTTTCCTTGTAAGGTATGAATGGAATATATATTTAGTGCTGTGTTTTTCTTATGAAAGCGACACTTATCATCTACCAGACGTTCGTAAGGACTGCATTTCGAATCAAGCAAATTTTTTTAGAACGAATAACTTTAGGCCTAAATTTGCGCGTACGCTACCAATGTACATACATATATCACTTTCACTACTTAAGTACAAACATAGAAATATACTATAGATTATATTAAATCTATAATCTATAAATCTCTTAATATTCTATGCTGAAAAAGATCGATAGTGAAACAGATGTGAACGGCATAAAACCGTATACCCCAGGGAGCTCCTCTAAAATTTATGGATAAATATTATATTTAACAGGCCGTACATAAAATTATTGTTCTATTGTGCATGCAATTAATTAAATATTATTGGACCATATAAAATAATTTTACATCACATTTCCGACATTAAATTTATCATTAAAATTATGAAAATCTCATTACGGACATTGTATAAATATCTTTGCATGTGTTTTATTATTATGTAAATGTAAAAACGTGCCTCATTTTCTTTTCGTCCGTCATATTTAATTTTGAAATGTATATTTCATACAATTAAATATTAAAGTAACAAAATGAAATGATACTCTTATTTTATGAAAAATATAAGTTAGTTACAATACTCCGTATACATTTGTACTAAGATAGCAGTTGCAAGTGCGCCTAAATGATAAACTTTAACATGTAATTACTCACTGTAAGATAAATTTAAACATTATTTTAATAAGAACATATATTATGCGGATGTATAACTAGTATTGTCAAGTCCTATTGTCGATCCCTCGTGGAGATATGAAGCTTGATTAAATTATGTAATGCTGATTTTTCGGTTATCCCGTTTAATATCGTAATACATATTAATATTGTCATTATGTGGTTCTGCGAAAAAGTTCGTGAGCTTTGGTGGCAAGTCACGTCTTCCTGGAAGGTGCCTCTTTACAAACGTAATACTTTATGACAATCTGTTTAAAATATTCGGTTATTATATATTATAATCATCAATACAATAAATATGAATCACAAAATGTGTTGGTAAGCGCATAACTCAAGAATGGCTGAACCGATTTTAATAATTCTTTTTTTTTTTATAATATTGCTTGAAGTACGAGGATGGTTCTTATGGAGAGAAAACGTAAACATGTTCTAACGGCGAAGCCGGGGCGGACCGCTAGTTGAACTATAAAAAGGTAATTTACAATAATGGTACTAGGATAATTTAGTCATAGGGTCGATATATTCTAGCTCACGGTGGTCAATAAATAAATGACTAAATAGAATCTTAGAATTCTTAAACAGCTGATCACATTATCTTATCTCGTATATTTTATCAAACATCAATGCTGCTTCGCGCGAGTGAGCACATCGTGAAACCACGCATGTACACGGGATTAAAACATCGTATCCATATTTATGTTATAATTGCGAAAATGTACGTAATTATAATAATGTATGGATAAGATGACAGAGATTGTATGTCTGTTACGCTTTCACGGCTAAACACGAATTGATTTGAATAAAATTTTAATACTGAAAATAGTTAAAGGAGGATCAAACGAAAGCTTGTTTTTTAAATCAACCGCTAGAGTGAGGGTAAAATTTTGCCCGAAGTTTTGAAGAAGAACCGAGGAGCATAGCTAAATTTTTAATAAAGCCATTAAAAATGTACAATATCACTTCGTGTAAACGACTGCCTTTAATTATAACTACTTCATTTAATTAGAATAGCTATTTTGCCGCTACGTGGCGCCAAGTCTAATATTAGTTTATCTATGCAAGTAATTTGTTGGACGTTGGCGCGAAGGATAGATGCTAATCGCTTAGCTAATAAACGTAAATCTAAGTACTGTGGCCGTCAAATAAATTCTTCACTGGGGAATAAGACATTAATTTCACGTGAGCTACGTTCATTTAAATGTGTTTAGTATTTTTCATTCATTAGTTAGAACGCAATATGCAAATTAAAAATACTTTTGAAGGCCAGTTTCGACTAAAACGCGATTATAAAACGCAAATACTTTTGTATATGACGTCTGCATCCTTGAGGTGAAAATAGTCAGATATAGAGTTTATATTATACTGCACGAACAAACAAAATCCACGCAGGAATACGGGCGATATTCGTTAATATACAGTATAACTGAACCGGTCACGTACTTAGCGTCGGTGGAACCGTGAACAAACAGAGTTTCACACGTCCGCTGGCTGTTATTGAAAACAGTGGAGCTACCTTTCGGAAAGAATGCACGTGTAGGGCAATACGAGTCGCCTTTTAATACTATTTGCCGAGGACCCGGGATCCTATTCAAACCGGCCACAGGGCGGGTCGGAGCTCAGAGGTCAACAATGACGCTCATATTTGTTCAGTGCTTGTAAAATGCTTGGAAATTTGAATTACTCGCTGTTACGTGTGCTGTGGGTGGAACGATTTCTGATTGGGTTTCGGTGCATTGTGAAAGATTATGACATGTCTACTTTACCTTAAACTGAAAGTTGCTTATTAAAATCAAAGTTATTTTATGATTGCATGATTTTATCGTCATTTATTCTCATGGTATACTACCTAAATAATATACATAAGTTGATAGTTGATACACAAAACAAGTCAGCGAAGTGTCCAATGTATAAAATTATGTTCTGGTAATTAGGTTTGCATTCCAAATTGTATTGAACTCATTGGCATTAAACAGCGATAACAAAATCGGAAACAGTGGGAATCCACTAATTTGCGACAAAGAACAAAACCATTTATAATAAAAACAATAATTTGACTAACGAGTATTTTAATTTGCATTCCCTTTCTAGCGCAAGCTAAATATAACATTTAATATAGCTCGCAATTCCCTTTACTATTTCGGAATTCATACAAACGTTATTAAAGCTCTTTGAATACACTCACAAAGACAGCTTATAAATCTTGAAAGCTATTGTAATAGTTTAACGCCTTTTATGAAACAAATTATAAAGGCAATGAATGAACGTCTCGAGTTGACTAAAAATCGTAATAAAACACAATAACCTTTAAGGTGCTTGTTAAATGCAGCAAATGTTTAAATATTCTATTCACCGGGTTTATTTTTTCGGTACTTTCAACTAATCCACGGCGTCGCTTAATTCATTTTAATGGCCGCCATTTCAAAGGGAGTTTGTGAAAGAGTTCGCAAATATTTTTCAGCCCAATTTTACTTCTAAACCAAGTGAATGACGCTCGTAACGCTAAAAGCTGCAAAAAGCAGAAGTGGCAAACATTGTAATGGGCGCTAAAAAAATATAATCCCGCATAAAATTGCCAACTGGGCGAAAGATAGCATCGTTTTGTCCCTTCGGTGAAATAATCACAAGTGGCAATTCGGCAGAATGGCCGGTCGATAATACCTCGCCAAATATTGTATTGATTCAAGGAGACATTGACAAGACGAGACATGATAACCCGTTGACTATTTTCAATTAGTTCAAGTTATTACGATAAGCTAATAATCTACATATACCTAGTAAAATTGTGTACACGCAATATCACCATTTATTTGCATTTAATTGTGAAATACGCGGAATACCAATTTATTTTTCACATTTTCAGTATTTTTACTTAGGGATACCCACTCGTTATGCTAGGTACTTATTTCATACCTTAATTTGTTTTATTCTTAATATTTGTTGGTAACAACGAAGTCCATAAGTACTTGTGTTTATTTAAACTTCTTTACTTTAGTCTGCATTCGAAATATTAAAATTTAAACATCGCATATGCATTATGCATTACTACACAAATAGTGATACATCAACCGAAATGTAGTGTTTTTTCATTCCCTGCCATACTCTTTAATTTTAAAACGTTTAACGTAAGTACTTCCAAAATATCCACACAGCAAAACAACATAGAAACATGGCGCAAATAAATGTCTTTTAAATTCTTCAGTATAGTGCTCTGAGTTTTCTAGTCAGTTTGTTGAGATAGAAAGGGCATCGTATAAAAACGGTTTTGATTTTTTAACTTTATAATTGCTGTAGTTTTCAACAAAATTCTGTATAATACACATGCAACCCAAAAATAATTTACTACCTTCGTGTAGGATAATGGAGTGGCTCTATGTGAAGTGTATATTTAAACTCTATTTACCGTGGGGTCAGCGGGGCTTTGAAATAGGGTTACTTTTCAATTATTTGAATAATGAACACGCCATTTTGTATTATCTAAACACTTAATTACAAATATGAAAATTCAAATTTGTATCATTTTCCTTTTTGTAATTGACGTCGCATTTAGTTGAAGAATTCTTACGGTTCATTATAACATCAAACAAGCAAATGCTCATTCTAACCCCACTATGTCAAATTCTTTTACTGTAAACAGGCGTAGAGCTTGCGTAGAGCATTCTTTTGTTGTTATTAGTGCGTTCGAAAAGATTTTATGCAACGTTCTAATACTGAACAACTTTTAATACCTACGAGTTTTCGTTTACACTAAAAGATCACGAAATACTCTTGCTGATGAATGAATGATGAGATGCTATATAGCTCTATGTTTGTTTGATGTACATGCACCATTAGAGATTCAGGAATTAATTTAGGTTTCTTAAAATAAAGATCAAATAAAGCCAGACATTAAATATAATATAATTATTTAACATAACAATGGAACCTTTTGATATACATAATCTGGGATTAAACGTGATCGTTATTATAACAATTATAATCCGTACAATTCGCGAAATGATTAAATTCACTTAACCAGGCAAAGTGCGATTTAATCCTGTCGCTCCATTAGTGAAATCTAAAAATATCCACGTGCCCCCCTGGAGACACGATTCCATATTCTCTGGTTAAATTAATGAGTGTGTAACTATGTTATATACGTACATATATTATACATATGCTATGTGGTTGAAAATAAAATACAATTGTTGTGGGTTCCAAGATGATACACGTGTATATTTGAGCAAATAATTTGGTATATCTTAACAAGACAATTTGTTTGAAAAAGTGAATACCTTTCTTATATAATATAATCAATATATTAATTATAATGCCAATCAATTATTATTGGCTCTGCTTACAAGTAATAAGCTAGTTACGAGAATCGAAACAACAATATCGATACATCAATACATGTAATTGAGTTTTTATCGTAACATAACGGCAATAGTGATGTTTCTTGATATGTATTTATACAAAAACAATAATCACTAACTACATACTATTAACCAAAGTTTTAGCTTAGCTTTCTCTGTCCCTATGTATGCTTAAATCTTGAAAACTACACAAAGGATTTTGTTGTGTTTTTTTAATAGATAGAGTGATTCAAGAGAAAGGTTTTGGTAAATAATTTAATAAGTTTTAGACAACGCGGGCGAAGCCGAGAGCGGCAGTCTTTAATATTGTTGAAAAAGCGAGTTAGCACAAACTCGTTACTTGCTTGTATAAGCCATCGTCTACAGAGCGGAGGCTTTGCTTTAGTTTTTGCAGAAAATATCATTGAGGGATGCATTTTATTTTAAAGGAAATTTCTTTAGCTTAGAAAATATTTTGCAGTGCAGCCAGTGTTGTATAATATTTGTATGAACGCATATATCAAAGAATTAGTGCATGTTCTTTGAAATGTAATACTGTCTTAATAAATATTACCTACAAACCGCATTTTATGCGACAACGATACGCGAACATAAATCAATCGTTAAAGCCATATATATTACTAGCTTTCCACCCGCGGCATTGCCCGCGCAGTCAAAGAGAAACCCGCGTAGTTCCCGTTCCCGTGGGATTTCCGGGATAAAACCTATCCTATGTCCTTTCTCGGGTATCAAAATATCTCTATACCAAATTTCATGCAAATTGGTTCAGTAGTTAAGGCGTGATTGAGTAACAGGCAGACAGACAGAGTTACTTTCGCATTTATAATATTAGTATGGATAGTATGGATTGCTATCATGTTCCTTGTGTTATAGTAATTGTTAAATACATTAGATTATAATTTGCTTTAATGTATCTGATCATTTATGTTAACATAGCTTACTATGTTAACATAAATACTTCGTATCTATTCTGCGTTTAATAGGAATAAATCGTGTTGAAAACCGTTAAAAAACGTGTAAGTTCTAAATATTACGTCATATTGATTTTTATGCGATCTCGGCAGATGAGTATGATTTTCAAGTGTACTTATACCTATATCTATAGGATTATTTTTTGGCAAGCTCTGCAGCATAAACGGCTTGATGGATTTTAGCTTGAGAGGTGTCGTTAGCCGGCGTTGTCTTTTTGGCGGCAAATGATATATCTAAAAGTTTTTAAGGGCAGCCGTATTTTTTTCAACATGACAGACAACGTATCTAGATTATAGCACGGATTTTACGACCTATCGACTAAGTTATATAATACTAGAAGTCCGCCCCGGCTTCGCTCGTGGTACATATTTCGCAATAAAAGGTAGCCTATGTCCTTTCTCGGGTATCAAAATATCTCCATACCAAATTTCATGTAAATTGGTTCAGTAGTTTAGGCGTGATTGAGTAACAGACAGACGGACAGAGTTACTTTCGCATTTATAATATTAGTATGGATGTACCTACACATATTCCTCATGATATTATTGTCTACTTATTATAGGAATACCTTCTCAATTTTATTATCATGTATGAAAAACACATTCAATTTGAAGTCGTATCCACATCACTTCTAGAACAATATAATTGATTTGAAATTGATTTGATTTGAACACACAGGTCCTTTGAGCCGATTTCCATTGGTACCGCTCTAACTTCAGTACGTACATCGATATACCTATAACTAGACCGCTTTCGATTCGATTCAGCAGAGTTAATACGCTGTAATCGGATTTACGTGGCCGTTATTGCGTGAGATACTTAAAATCAGTTCACGCCAACTTTGCTTGGGTGTTCTGTATTTTTTTAACTCAGATTTAAAGGAAATTAATTATAAGTTTACTACATTCTACACCATAAAATATTATGATGTCTAGGATTTTTTTGATCGAGTCAATTTGAATAAGATTTGAATAGATAAATTATTTTGTCTTGAATTTGTTAAAGAATACTATAGGCCATTTAGGCCATCATCACTATAGATCGCAGAATGGAAACGGGTAGGTATACATGTTGCAAAAAACTGAAAAAATATTCCTTTTGAGAGCAGACGTAATTGCGTAGGTCAGCTAGTGAGTTTACTACTTTCGGAGACAATTGGTCGATTGTTTCTAATATTATTAACTTATCTTTATAATTGGACACTCGAATCATTAATTCAATAAATCCTGATCGTTCGTATTTAGATAGAAACATATATTTGACTGATTGACTTTCTATAGAAGCAATTAATTGATCTTCTCTTTGTGCCGTGCTAGAGCAGCACTTTCAAAGGGCTCAGCTGGCGCTTAAACCCAGCAGTATTGTAGCAATATGGGTTAACCACTGCATCATGGCGTTCATATTTGATTAATTTCAATGTTTCTATGCGATTTTTCTTTACTCATATCGCTACATTTAGGACGATTATTGTTATTCTATCGTCTTAAAGATGTATTCATTCTAAAGCGTAAAAAATACATAGCTATATAGATCATCTAGCACCATTACTTTCATATCACACACTGGAAATAATACTGCTTTAAGACATCATGGTCCTGAACAAGTTTTAAGATCGTTTATCACACAAACGATTCAGTCCAGTCTTATAATATCATTGAAATACCTGTTTCATAACGATGTAAGTATTTATTTCATCAAAAACTAATAACTTATAAGAAGATTATAGCATTCGAAGTCCAACGGAAAATTTAAACTGTCCATTCTCCTTCCGAGAATTTTAATTTAATGTTTTCACAATATATTTATTGTGAATCATACTCAACCAACTTTTTTCAATTACAGATTTTGTTTCATTTATTGAATAAGTTACATGTTTGTTGATTTTGTGCATACAGTCGTAATGAACACTTTTCTTTTCTCTACATATAAACAAAAACATTTCAAAGACAGTCGTCCTATTGTAGGGTATAGAGCAGTTGCATTTCACATATTGTTTCATAAGTTGAGAACAAGCGAAGCAGACGAGTCACTTGATGGTACATGCTTACTAGTGCTCACACTCAAACCTTATCGCTTCATCATCATCCGAATATATCATATACTAGGTAAACTATAGGTATGTACGACAAATAAAGCCTTCTATATTTTTTTTTTTTTATAATGAATATATATTCACTTACCTCTCTCCCCCACAAAGATGTCATCGATATCCACTAGTATCCACCGCTCCAGGCTCAAGCTGAGCTGGCCGTGGCTCAAGTAGCTCAGCGCATCAAGGAAGAGTAGCCGGTGCAACCAGAACTGCAGGCCAGAACCGAAGACGACTCTTTGTATGCCGTCCAGACGGCCGTGGTCTTGCATCACTGTCGCGAGTGGTATTCGGTCTTCTGTTGATTAATGTGATGGAATATATATTATGTTTATTAGATAATAGATATATGTATATTCTGTATTTAATTGGAAAAATCATTATTTTAGTAACATAGAAAACTATATTTTGTATCTTAGTAAAATAACCTAGTTTATAAAGTCTATTTATGGAATAAAATATGTCTCTTCTAGAACTAAGTTATGGCCTGTAATACAACATTCAGTGCCAAAACCCCACAGTCCTATTTTAAACTAGATGGTTTTATAAATTAAAACCATGAATTTAAAATACACAATGTCAAAATTAAAAAGAACATATTTTTCCTCCCTTAACATGAGCATGAGGGAAATTATCAATGTAGGGTATTTTCGTAAATATTTGAATTCCACTTCCTCATATTATCTTTTGATTATGAAAATCCAATTTGATATTTGGAATTACCCGATGCGTTATAACGCGAAGTATTTTTAATTATCTTTAATAGGTAATTATAATAAATAAAAACATCTAGTTCAAACTAGAGGTTATCAAACATGAATGCTAAATAAAACAGATTATCGTTTTTTTTTAATGAAAGTTAATTATTATACAGTTTTATATTATGTGCCGTTTAGATTCGTGTGTTGGAGACCTTTGCAACTGTTTTTGCTATTCAATAATGTTAATCTATCATTAATCTTATAATTTGCCATTATGGATTTTACAACAGAATAATGATAATTATTTTTTATAACTAGTAATTTCAGATGCGTAGCTAACTTAGCCTCAGAGCTCTTGAAAATGTATTTTAATAATGATGATATTGATACAATAATTATGATATATTAAATTTCTGGAAAACAACTTAATTGTTTCCTCATTTCTAATTAATCAATGCGAACTTCAAAGCGATTTTTCACAATTGTGTTTAATAACTTTTACTTCCGCTTCCGAGTAATATACAAAAAGTTACGGAAGTAACAGTGAAAAATATTAAATCAACGACAAATTTTACTACGAATACATTCTGTGAAATGTTTACATTTATATTCAATACAAATTATAATATATGACGTTCATAAAATAAATTATTGTAACAGGCAATATTTTGGATAATAATGTAGGTGTTTTGATACCGCTACTTATTTAGAAATTATCTTACTATTATACCCTTGAATATACATTTTTTAATGCACCAAGCTTCTAAGTATTTACGCTAGCGTGACATTTTTCCTTCCTACGGCAAAGCATAAATTTAAGGTTATCACTTGTAATTGAGGCTTTTACATGCGCTAATAACCTTGACCATACTTGACGGATCTCAAACCTCTCCCGCTGCACCTTCTTTTTTCCTCGCATTTTGTATTTAAAAAGATACTAATCAGTGAAACAAAATATCCTCGTCAGGGACTGTTGTGTAACTGATAATTTATTAAACATAAAATTTTCAGAGCTCTAAGTAAGCAGGTTACGAAGTTTATAGAGTATTTGCGGAAAAATCGATGACCACGGCACATTTTTTTTCTAGAAATCTATTAACTTTGGAAAAAATTCCTCGCGAGCAATTAAAGATCAAAGACCATCCTATCTATACAAATATTATAAAGAGGAAAGGTTTGATTTTTTGTTTGTTTGTTTGTTTGTATGAATTGAATAGGCTCCGAAACTACTTGGCAGATTTGAAAAATTCTTTCACTGTTGGAAAGCTACATCATTTTTGAGTGACATAGGCTAGGTTTTATCCCGGAAATCCCACGGGAAAACGCGGGCGAAGCCGCAGGCGGAAAGCTAGTTTTATATATTTTTTTCGGTATTGTGTTTTATGTTGTACCAGACTTTATAGAGGTTGAACATAGTCGAAATTGCCGGGTAACGCCTTAATGCAGAAACTGTACGTGTGGCCCGGAAGGTTAACTCAGTAGTTATTTTAATGAATAAGTTCTCAACCACGCGATTTAAGCCTTATAAAATTCTTAGAAATGACGATTTCATACTTTAATCAAACTAAAAAAAAAACACATTTAAAATCTGCTTTTTTGCAGTAGGTAATCAAAATGATTTAGACATCTCCAATGCGAAATATATATTTTTATAATTAAGATAATCCGTGTTTGATGTTAAAATCAAGATTCATCCTTTGTAAACATCCTTTGATATGATATGAATAAAGGAAGGAAGCCTTATGTACATTGGTTTACAAAAATGAACTCATACAACGAACAAATAGAACACATTTCTAATTGAATCAAGAATTAATTATTGTACAACATTCGTTATAAAATATGCAGTAAAGTATCGTCTCGAGAATTGCTAGAACAATAACAGAATACTTTACTAAGATGAATTGTTCCAATTACATCTTCCTTAATTCGTCTGGTATGGCGCAAAACAATTATTTGTGAGATAATAAATAAATTATTTTAGACGGAATGGCTTCTTGTTGTTTTAAATGTTCTAGTAATCGTCCCGAATTCACACGAGTATCACTATCAGAAGTAATTAGAGAACATGTTTTTTCGTCCAAGATTAATATCAATAAAAATGTGTAACAGTCTACATTGCGTTAGTCAGAATCATGTCTTAAAGATGTTATAAAAACAATTTTTGGAACATATGAGCTCATTTAGTGTATTTTTTGAAGTGTAACTTAAAAATCTAAATTAATTATTTAAAAAACATTCATCTTAAATGTAAATAAAACTTGATGTGAAAATAAAAACTAGGTATTATTATAAAGTAACCGTAACCGTTAATTCTGTTCGCTGCAGTGTGTTCGAAACGCAGGATTAAATAGTTTAAAATCCAATTTCTCTGTTTTGTTTCAGTTTTAAACCCGTGTTTAATTTTAAAATTGATTATACCTCGAGTATAAAAATGTTAAACCTATTTAATGGAATTGTTATTGTGTATTTTAAATCATAATCTTTTTGGGAATTAACATTGGTAGGGGTCTAAACTGAACAACAAGGCAACGGACCGGAATAATAAGAGTTATCAACCGTTTGAAGCTACGTTTATAAATTTTCTCTGGCATCATTTTACTCAATTTTATCAATACTTCTTTACTTTTAGGGCCGATTTGTCAATCTTATATATAAAAATGAATCGCAAAATGTGTTGGTAAGCGCATAACTCGAGAACGGCTGAACCGATTTCGATAATTCTTTTTTTCTTATATTCCTTGAAGTACGAGGATGGTTTTTATGTAGAGAAAACGTAAATATGTACCACGGGCGAAGCTGGGGCGGACCGCTAGTGCTTGGATAAAATTTTTCCGTCCAATAAAGTATTACACGATAATATTAAAATGTCACGTAAACTGTCAAATATGGGCAATTAGAATACGTTTTTAAAATGGTAGTTTTATACATTATTCGACGAATGAGTTTTATCCAAACATTGAAAAATCGGCCTTAAGTGAGTCAAACAAGTACATAATATAAAAGAATTGCTCATAAGAAGTGCTAATAAGAAATAAAATTCAATATACCGAAATAAAAATTAAAATACATTTAACGAACTCATTTACAACAATCTATCACAGCTTATAGCTAGAACTTCCCAAGAACTAGGGAAATCTGGTTGTTCCGTAGATAAATAGGAATTTACAACTACTAGTTATAGCCAAACGTCTGCATTTAGCTCATAAACAAATGTTTCTCAGAAACTTCGGAATGATAGCTTCAAGTCTGATCTGAACAGCGTGCACTGAACATCTCAACATTAAAAGATATCTATCATAACGAGAACTTATTAAATCGTAATTGCTTCTTACATAAAATACTATTCCTTATAATTTTTCATCTAGATCGAGCTGTTTGTTGTCTTTTTAAAGTATCATCGTAACGTTTATATAAAGAAAGAAATATTAAAGCAAGTTAAGAAGATAGATTTCGTTTTAAAAGTTAAGAAAACAGAAGCTCCATTGTTTTTTATCATGTCGTTGTATACAACTGAGATTCTTTGAATAAAGGAACGCGAAAGAAAATAAAAACTTTAAAGTACTGCTGTAGAGCAATAAATTAATAACGCTGACATAGCACTGAATATGTTAAACGTAAAAGACACATCCAGATAAATTTAAATTTCAGTGTTAAAATGTAACTAAGAAACAATCAACCGTCAATTCTAACAATTGACGGTTGATCGTGCTCTAAAAATAAACAGAACAAAAGCATTAAGCCACTCGTCGTTACCAGTGAATAAAAAACAAGAACAGAATAATAATACAATCATAAAAGAATTTACTCCACACTGCCATGAAAACGAATAAAATTCGTACGTAGATATAGCAATGTTAAGAATGGGTGCCGTCAATTTGCGTTTTTATAGACTACGAGACTCAAAGTTCCCCTGAGATAAAAGTTGTTTTTATGACTCGGGCGCTATCAATTCAAATAAGTAATTGATGGGACCATTGTAGGGCAAAGGCCTCGATACTGTCGGTTTTTTTACAACGAGATGTAATTGTCTTAAACGCTGGGTCGATCGTGGACCCTAGCTTGTGAATCATACAGGTCACACATTACACTATAATGGATCAATAAATTATTGTTAAGTTTATGGTTTCCTTTTAAAGTTACGCCTTATTGTAAGTATTTAAGTTAAGGTATTTAAAGGACCAGTCCTTCCATCGTTCACAAATAGTACTTGTACAGTTTACATTATAATACATACACACTTAAAATATTCTCAGAATTGTATGTTGAAATTACGAAAACATATAAATTCAAGACTGATGTTTCACACACAACATTGTTCACACTGAACCCGAAATTCGGTGCTCTAAGTATTCAAACATGAAATATTTAGGTACGTTCAAACAAGCTAGACGATTCGACAATAATTTTATTTTTCGTGCAAACCTAATTTATTTTATTCCTTTCGTATTTTAAAGAGCGAAATATTACATAATACTAAAAGCTTCTTACGTGAGATCAAACTTGATAATACGCTTCTCAAACAGGGCTCTGTTATTAGCCGGAATTCTAGAAGTTTCGAGAACTCACCATTAGTTCCATATTCGTTCTGTCTAAAGGCCCACGCGACTGGCTCGTAGGTCGAACTGTTCGGTCTGAACACTGTCCAGTGGTCACCGGGTAGCGGGCCCCAGGCGGTTTCGCCAGCGCGCGCTAGCCGGAGCACTGGCGATGCGGGGTTCAATGCCGCATCCTGGTGAAAATGATGGTATTTTAAAACTAAATTCTTGAAAACTTTTACTTGCTTTACTCGAAAAGCAAGTCCTTGGTAGATCTACAATATACAGGTACTGTTAAACCTGTATTGGTAAGTGTTTTGGGAAAAAATATTGGACACTTCCAGGATACATGACCAAAAACTTTTACATTTACGTGTAGCTTTATGTTGAATATTCACCGGTACTGCAGACGTGCCAAATTCCAGCAAGTTCGCAAAATGGAGCACAATATTTGAACCGGATAACAGACATAGGAACGCAGCAATTTAATTAAAAGTCCCGTGTCCCCCATTGATACCTAGGATGGATGGATATGTCATACGCATTCCATATCTTTTTACGGGTCCATTTATTTATAGCCATGTGTTAGGTGTTTTGATAACAAGTCACAGGGTTACAGATTCTAGAGAGAAAAAGCTTTGAGATAATCTTAAAGCTACACATAGCTAAACATAATTTCTACATAACGTATAGTTTGTACATAAAACATCTCAGCACGCTCAATGTGTCTTTTAATAAAACAATTTTATTACTATTGCTTGGGAATAACATAACATTTAATTTTCTTTGTAATAGTAATAAATATTTACGATCCAAGATTAATTCAAAATTATATATTATACTTGAAATGATAAGTAATCCCGCATTCTAATACATCGTCACTGAAAATTGTGAAACTCGTACGTCGTAAATTTTAAAACAGAACAAAATATATAACTGATAATAGGGTGTAAAATAAATTTCAATTTACCTTAAGTCTCAAATTGGTATGCATGAAGAGTGGGAATCCTTTCAGCTGGGCGCCCACGAGGGTCTCCTCGCCGGGGGTCGCGAACCCAACCACACCTACTGAATATTCTCGACAGTACTTATCGAGAAGTTCTCGGTTCCATTTGTCCATGTTCGCGTATTTCGAAAGCGACTCGAACACGATGACGCCGTAGCGCCCCTTGTCCAAAGTGGTAAGAACTGGCAGGCTTTTGCCGGCGACTTCCACCTTGTACCTGCGAATATGTGATTTATGTGAGTTGTTTCTGTAACAAGTAAACCTAATTGATATATTTCATACGCATGGTTTTACTGGGCGGGTTATTCTGGGATTAAAATTACGTTCGATCTTCGATCCACTTTGCAAGACATATTCTCAAAATCCATTGGTCTGTATAGTTTGTTAAATATTAATTATTTATGATTTGCTAAATTTTACGTAGATTACATTTTTTTATTCCTCGCATAGGTGGACCCATAAATAAAATTTTGTAGTAGAGAACGAAATCGAATTTGAATTGAATCGTCTCTACAGCAGTTTCACAAGTGACCACTACAAACCGAAAAACTTACAGCAAAATGTAGCGTTGTATAGAACGAAGGGTTCATTTATTTGCCGCAAAAATCCGTTCTAGTTAAGGCACGAAATAAAACTACACATTGGATGTGCAAACTGCTCAAACAATGATCATGAAAGGAAAAATGCAAGAAGATATGTATGCGAGCGATAATAGAAACAGCGTCAACTTCTTTAAAAATACATACTTATACATAAAGCTTAAGTCGTAGCACAATAGATAGTGAATTTAATATACATTTTTGCATCAGAAAAATCGATACAAATATCGTACAATTCACGGGTTCCACAACGAGATTGCGACGGGAGTGTCGACGCCAATTCCCGATGCTCAGTTCTTAAATCAAATATATTCAAACCGAATAAGCAAGAAGCGCAACAAAAATAAACACCTTTACTCTTTTAAATTATAGCGTATTTTTTGCTCACGCAAAAATACAAACATATATACGCTTGGGTTTGCGCAATAATTAATGATTCTTTGGACAAAAAGCAGAGGTCCATGTTGTGTAGGTCAGCGTAATTGCGTTGTTCTCTTTTTTTTAAAGGATTTCCATTTGTAATTATATTTTTAAATCCAAATTATCCTTTGCTCGTTATATTCTGCAGGATTTAATTGTAATAACGACTCACCGAAAAAGCTATCTTGGATTGTATAAAAGAGGTATAAAATAACATTTAACAACAGCAAAAGAAAGGACATTTAAAAATATAAACTCCGGTCTCAAACAAAAAAATCTCGAGTTGATTGGCAATTTTGAAGCTGAAACTGTATAAACATTCGCTCTAAGATGCTCTCAAATTTCCAATCAATAGGAGCAATTTAACCAATATTGATAAAATCTGATGGGCCAATTGAAATTTCTGATATTGGAAGTATAAACAGAAAGCTACCAACAGGTAAGTGGGCTGAAAATATCGAAGAGCATTCATTTCGTTCGAGACTCGAGTAAAGTATGGTTTCAATTTGGCAGGCTGAGTGCACTGGCGAGCGGCGCGGGCTGAATGGTAACTTGCAAATAGCATTTACGTATCTCTGGCCTGTCCGCCTTGCCTTGCTACCTAAATGTACATTATATGCCGCGTTTGTTGCCAACCGAGCGCCAGTTACGGCCACGTTACCTCCACATTTGCCAATATTCACAAAATGTTATCTCTACCGTGCGATCGAGCCGGCTGCGTTCTTTTTGCTTATGCGGTATTGTATAGAATTTTGAGCGGTAACATGTTTCTAATTACCTTAATTAGTGCCCCGCTGTTACTGGAGACAACACTTGTTTTAAATTAAAGCACGCAAACGGCCTAATTTAACCGTGAATGGAATGTGAGGAGGGCTAATTCATGATAAGGGAGGGAATTGGGCGAGCGCTGGGAGGAAGAAATGTCCCAATTTGCGTTGCCCAGAAATGATAGGGCTCATTGAAGGGCTGTTTGTTTTAGCGGTCTAAAGTAAATAGAAATATCTTCTTTATAAAAAGGCCCTTTATATTCCGAATAAGTTAAAATAGCGCATTGGTTGTATACTTTGAATAAAATTCTATATCGACGACTTTTTACAAGAAACAATATTGACATTAATTTTCAATAGATATTATTTCCAGGAATTGAGAAATTATGACCGAAAAAATATCACATAACTACATTCAAAGAGTGGCCTCCTTTATGAGCCTCGTGAAATAAGGAATTGGTTAATAATAACACATGAAAGACATATCTTCTGCGGGTTGTATAAATACATCAGAAATCAACCCAAGTTGCTCGTATATCGGCAGTACGTTCATGTTTGCATAAGATAATTGCCAATTATATCATATTGAACGCCGAGTTGGGTAAAAGTATTCCAAATGGCCTAATAATATGTGATGTAATAAACATGAGACGATAAGGGGTGTTCCCCGGACTTTTACTGTAATGGCGGAGTGTCATAAGTTAGTGAACCAACGACCGCACCAACCGCTTTTATGGTATGGAGAACTGACTCCTAACGAACTTTTAAACTTTGCTTTTATATGAGCGTCATAAACAGAGAGAAAATTATGCACGCGATTATTATGCATTGGATCGTTCTTTTAGTGATTTTAAGTTTACGATTGCAATGATTTTTTTGTGAAATTGAATTTAGATTAAGTAAGTACCTAATAGCCTTGTAAAATTTGGAATGATCCATAAAACAACAATCTCTTCTCTTAAATATACTACAATGAATATAGTCAGCATCAAGTCACATATGCAGTTGAATAATATTATGAGCTGACAGTCTGTTTCTCATGGCATTAAGGTGACGCAAATTTCGCACAGAGTAATTAAGCCGTTTTGACAGCACAGAGCACTAATGAGGAATGAGGTGGGAAGGCAGACACGAGGCGAGGCGCGATGCTGCCTCTAATGGCACTACTAACTAACTAAGTGTCACCGCAACGACTTCTAGATGCGGCGCGCTCGCACCGCCAGCCTGTCACCTTATAATTTAACTCCGCATTACTGATTCACACATTTGCTTATACGAAACAATATAGAAATTATTACGGTTCCCTTACATGTGGAGCGTACATAACGTAACCTTATATAGAAGGCACGGCCTCTAATAATTAATAACCTTCGCAAGTAATGTTTACAGTTACCGTTTGCTTCAATAAACTGTTTGAATTAATAACGTGTTAATTAAGTTCTATTGGGGTTATGTGGATATCACAGACGGGTGTGTATCACAGTGACAAATCTATATTAATCTTTCGTCAGCCTTCAACGAAACTTTGCTCAATACGAAAGCGTCCCTGAATATCATTTATGACACAATTTAATTTGCGTTTGCAATTTGCTACAATCACGTCCCTTTCATTTTTTTCATTGCATTTATTACGCACCGAATACAAACAAGGTCCCAAGGTAGGCAGTCATCAACGCAATTGGGCGTACGCTCGGCTGGGTCAGAGTGACCCCTCCACAATAATTCGCGAAATGACGTCCATTTACCGTGTTTATTTCCCGCTTTATTAATCTTTTAGTGGTCAAATGCGGCGTGACTTATGCGGTTTAAACTTATGATAACGAGCGATAAACTCCCTGATAGTCTTTATGGGAGATAAAAACTACTTTTAACACTGTCCAATTTCTTGAAGATACTAAGTACACACGATCCATATTGACCCAGAATTATGATATCACAAACTAATTTCTAAGACGTCAAACATTTCACAAACAAGCGCGGAGCGTTGGCGACATCTCCGCAATAGGTTCAAGTAGCGAGCAATTTTTCCAACGAGATCGGTGTTCGATTGACGCGAGCTGAACGAGATGGCTTTGGAACAAACATGGTACATACACAAACACAACCCCCCTCGTTGAACCTTTTCGAGCCACCACTTCAACTAGTCTGCAAACATCGTAAGGTAATAGTCATCAACAAAGCGGACCGGGTAAATATACGGACAAGATTTCAAAAGATACCCACCTAAAATATTAGCTCCCGCTCACAAGTCATTTGTTAAAGACTCACTATAATGCTAAGATTTTGATGTTTCCATATTATTTGAGGTGCACTTGAAATTCTACAGAATCGTGGTCAGATTCTAAGAAGCATATGATTTCTAATAATTAAATTTTAACTAAGAAGTGAATTAAACATTCGTTCATTTCATACTAACAGTTTTCTAATAATAATTTGCATTTTAATAGAATATTTAATGCTCAGTAAATATAAATAAAACGTTAGATATACAGTATACAGGCCTAAGCAACTTCAACTCCAGTCAAAACTTAAAACGGAAAAGTTTCGGAAATCTGTTTTCATTTGCGATCCATCAACCCGTCTTTATTTAAACAGCTTACTTGAGAATGTTTTTTATACTTTAACTTTACTATTTTTCACTTTAAAGACCGAAATAAACATTAGTACAACAATGTTTTTAAATAAGTTCTCCATTTTGCATGTGTATTTACTTTTTATGAATGAACTAAATATACCAAGACATTACCGTACTGTTCAGTATTTTTAAACGATCACGAAATAAACAAAACAATAAACATTAAATCACAACGGAACGCAATAGCACTAAAACGTTTAGTAATAAAATTCTGAATCGTATTAACATATTGAAATTCTAAACAAGACTCCCATAAATTCCTTAGAAGTTGGAACGGATCGAACTTGTTTAAGCTTATTTATTCCAGCAACGTTATCGATTGTAATGCCGGCTATTGAAACTGCATACTAATGAAAGTACTAGATGCACAAGCTTGTTCGTAAGGACCTTTAGGGCCGCATCTGGCGAGGGATAAGTGTGCCAATCTGCCGTTGCATATCGGTATTCGTATCGAGTGCTGCATTATACGCTATCATGCGTTTGGTAACGATCACTTGTAATGGACGAGAAATAGAAATCTCCTTTGAAGAATAACATTAACTTCTGAAAGACATTCTTAATTCTTGCGAGATCTCCCTAGAGATCTTGATGTGAAATTGATAGCTTTCCGGCACCGAGAGTTCATGCTTCAAGGGTGATAAGCTGATGACGTTATTATTGAATACTGCAGTCATTATCTAACTTAATATTTCAATAATCTAGCAGAAAATGCTAACAACATTAATCAACTGACCTATTTAGATATTCGCAGCTATCGTTTTCAACGTTTTGATGATTTGAGAAACGGTTTTGAGAAACGGGGGTTTTACCACGTAGTAATTAATTGACTATATATCATTTTTCACCCGCACTTGAAGACCAAGGATATCCGGACTTTATTATTAACGGGTTTTACAACCCGTCAAAAGCTCTTCGTTATTAATACCTACATTTTATATTTACTTTGCCAATTTCTCAAATTAAAAATCCGTTGGCATGGCAAAATTATTTTTGCCATAGGAACAAAATATTTATTATTAACAAACAGTCTGAATTAAGTGAACTAAGTACCTATACCAAATGTTTTATAAACTTTTACTTTATATAAATGTTTTGCCGGTAAATTCGATATATAAGAAAAAAAGTCTACAAGCGCATTCACTACGAAGTCATTACTTCAATACCCCAAGCAAATTGCTTTACAAGTATTTAACAATGTAATATCTTAATAACTAGCGCATCATTTAAGGTAATATCATTTAAACTATATTTATGGCGATGGTCACGCGCGGCTTGCTGCTGCAAACGAGCATTGAGCATTGTGACTCGCACCCTACCTTGTTACTCGATTACCACCATCTTATAGCCAACTTACCGTATACGGTTGGCAACAAGCAGCTCAGCGATGTCCCGGCCGAGCCGCGAGTACAGCGACTCGGCGATGACTAGCACCTTCGCGTCGATGCGCAGGCGTGCGTCGGAGCGGTGGTCGCGCGCCGCTTGCTGCTGCGACGCGAGCAGTGAGCATTGTGACAGCGGCCGGGGTACGCGATCGCGCCATACCAGACTGTAGAATAGACATGTATTAATGAAATAAATATATGTCGTAGCTTGAAGCTGAACCAGCAGAACAACCGGTTACTTAATATCTTAAGGGCTTTAAAAATTACCTACGAAATATACGTATTAAATTTCCTAAAAGACGGTCCAGCCGTTTCTGAGGAGTTTTGCAAGCGCTGTGACACGACAGTTATTTTTTGTAAAAAGATAATAAATAAGGAACAATAATACATACAACACTGCATACTTGTTATATGATTCTAAAAAATGAACAAAGACATCAAATAATCTTCTTATATATAAAAATGAATCGCAAAATGTGTTGGTAAGCGCATAACTCGAGAACGGCTGAACCGATTTCGATAATTCTTTTTTTATTATATTCCTTGAAGTACGAGGATGGTTTTTATGTAGAGAAAACGTAAACATGTACCACGGGCGAAGCCGGGGCGGACCGCTAGTAGGCAATAAATAAGCAAGTCATCTCAATATAGGTAAATTTATCAAAATTTCTGATATGATATATAATAGAATACCGAATATAATATAAACAACAACAATAAACCGTCGAGATATACTTATATAACATTTAATTCCATGAGACCATTAAAAGCTTCCCACGAGATTTAAGTTATAACTAGGCCAATCAACAAATTTTCTGAAACACCGCTTCTTGAATAAGATATGTATTGCGTAATTGTAATAGTAATTAAACTTTCCGCAAATTGATTACTAAGTAATCTTCCAAAACGAAATTTTGATGGAAATCAATCAAAGACTGCCAAAGTTAACGCTGCGATTCAACTTGAAGCCACATCAAAGAGCCATTACGGTTAATCTGAATAACGCTGGAATAAATAAAAGGTGGAATTTATGAAAATATTTATCCATAGGCAGGTCGAGTTGTGGCCTCTTTGCTTTAATGAAAGGCCCGTCCGGTCCGTCCCGGAGAAACTTTAACGACGAGCGGAAAAAGAATTACTCAGCCAAGGCAGTTCTTATTAACTTTCTGACGATGTGGTTACGCCTGAATAGACGAATGGGAGTGCAGTGTAAATTAACCTTAATTAGTGTCGGACGAGATACTTTTTCACGGCTTGAGTTATCTGGGTCAAGTTTATATTCATTAAGCTGTTAAGAGATAAGACTATGCGACCTTTGCCTTCTAAACTCAGCTTGAAGATCTCTTAGCTCTTGGTGGACATATAAACACCGTTACGATTAAGGTTACGGAAGGAAGGCATCGATCTAAAGCTCTAATTACGTGTCACTCATGCGCCAACTCTTCCCTAGTGTGTACCATAAAGAGCACTCCCCTTAAGAATGTACACATTTTAACGATAAAAACGTTCTACAGCAGTTCTTTTTAGCAGGCTGGCTTCTGATGAAATACATTTTAAAGGATTCGTGATTTTCTAAATGGAGCTTTATCAGAGTATATGTATATCAAATTCACGTGTAAGTTGTTTGATTTGATTTATATTCAAGTTAAATTGAAGTATGAATTTCAGGGAACAGTCTGAAACATTAATCTTGATAAAACTTGTAACTTTCTCAGGACTCTAACGAAAAAGAAAACAGCAAGATAACAATATATTAAAAACGGGTAATCCTAATGCCTAAAAGGAATTAACGAAGCAGCTTCCATTAATTAGCCAGAACACAAGTTTTGCTATAAATTAAACG